>NW_015505363.1:184569-314503 GCF_001515645.1 Sinocyclocheilus grahami
ATTATTGTACGATCATGTTACAGTGTAGCATCTTGATGATTAATATTCAAGCTGCATGCTGATGGTCAGTTTTTCTTTTAATATGCTCTCTGGGGAACTACTTTAATTCTCTGAGAGCTGCTTTAATGCTACCCATTTAACTACCCTTTGACCTAAAATTGACCCAATTTTACCTATTTAACTTGTCAGAAGTTAAATTAACATTCCAAACACATTTTTTCTTTTTTTTTTTTGATCCACCAGCATTTATGTCCATCTTCAAAGAATAAAAAAAATGCTGCTTATAAGATGAGTATGGTTTTGTGTGAAATATATATATATATATATATAGTAGATAGAGTCATCTATCTTAAATCCAGAGGGGATTTACACCAGTTTTAAATTTAAAAAGCAAAAAATACAAAAAAGGATAGACAAAGAAGCCACAGGACAGATGCATTTCTGACTGTAGTTCTCTTTTTAAATGCTTCATGCTCCAGCATCCATTTATCACTGTCGATCCATTTGTCAGGTTTTTGGTCTGGGTCTTTTATTGGCAAACTGAGGCAGGAATTTATGACATATTTGCTTTATGAGGCACAAATTCAAAAAGTTATTTTTTTTTCTTTCTTCCATGTGAACCTGAATGGAGAGCAAAATTCAGCAGCATTAGTAAATAGTGAGATTTGCCTAGTAACTGCTGCACAAACAAAGAAAGATATCCACTTAAACTATCCACAACTCTGTCTTCAGCACCAGAATTTTGCAACATCCGGCACCTTATATTTTCAGTTTCATTATTGCAGATTTACCTCTTTTCCCACTGAATGATCAACCTGTGCTGATGATATCTGAGCCACACCTGTGATCATTAACTAACCTTTATAAAAGTCTTTGAAGATATTTATATTATGCGGAAGCTGAAGCGTAAATGACTGACTGAGCTGCTGTGTAAATGTCATAGATTGACGAGTCATGAGTTGAGCATGCGCTAAGAGCTTGATTGGTTCAGATTTCAGCACACCAGTGCATTTTTTGTAGATCTGTGGGAGTGTGTTCTGTTAGCGGACAGTTGGAGTAAATGTTAAATACAACTAAATATATAATCATGCATAGTGTAGCAAATAAAATATGCTTATCAACTTTTAAAAGGTTGGAGAAAATTCTTCCATTTCTTTTGTTTTTGACAATCAAAGGGCACATGTTCAGTCAAACTTTATGGTATTTTGGTACACAATCCTCTGTCACTTGATATGGCTAATATTTGGCCCAGTGTTTGTTCCACATGTTAATAATACACACTTCTGTTGTTGTTAGTGCATACCTAAAATGGTTAAAGTCTTTTAAATCATTCTGCATATTGTTGAGTCTGTGCAGTTGGTAATAATTGGTAATATTATACTTTTTTAATGTTTATTGTTAAGTATTTGTGTTTTTATTATTATTATTATTATTATAAACAGTTTTATACTTTCTTAACACATTTGGGTCGAGAAGTTGTGAACCAGCGGTTTAGTATATATAGAACATACTGAAATGTTTCAAAGAAAATCTAGATATACAGTATATGTTGCACAGATGATTTTAAATTGTAAAATGAAAAGACATCTTTATGCACACCAAAACCGACATTTAGATGAAAATCATTTTACATTCTGATAAGAAAGGCGACTCATATTGATATCACCACTGTAGTTATACGAAGATAAGATTATGTAATTTGTTCTACATTGTCGATGTTGTCTTAAAACAGTATGTAAAACTTTTTTAATTTTCCGAACAAAATGTTAGTGGTGTCACATTGTCAGGGTGGTTGTCAGGTCTAAGCTATTGCTAAGGTGTTGTGCATGGTTTTAACGTAACACTAAACACTATACTAAACTATAGTTTTGCATAACCATCCTCTCACCACTAATTGAATTGGGTCAGTTTTTATTTTCTATGAGAGACACTGAGCCTCTTTACACTAGCAGCTAATCTGCACGGGCCTTGACTTTAAACAGAACTGTGCTGTCCTCTGATTACATTAATCTGAAGCTTGGCATCATTGATTATTTGCTAGACAAATGATCATTTAGTGCTGCTAATTTGTCAATGCTGTATTGTTCTGTTCAGATACCGGCCTCTGCCTGCTTGTCAAGCTAATGAGGAAAACGTGATTAGCCCAGAGCCCACCTCTGATGGTTTGTTTCCTGGCTTGTCACTTTGAGGGAAACCTTCCACTTTAGGCCGCTGACTGTTTGTATTTTTTTTTTTTTCAAAGGCAGACCACTGTCACCTGACTCCTGGACTCACTCGTGTTGCAATGTGTGTTGTGTTATATGGTTGTTTTCTTTTCAACTGAATTCAGCTGCCCTTAGCTCAGGCCTGATAGGGACTAGCCTTTCATCCTCCCACAAAGCGATAGAGCGGCGATGGCCTTTGTTCTCTGAGGTCCTTCCCGGACTGAGGCACAAGTAACTTGGCAAAACGTCTCCTCCCACAGATCCTGTAATACCCAAGTGACCGAAGAGACTCATTTACTTGTAATTATCAAATGGAAAGTGAATAATATCAGTGCAGATCATCTCACTCCAGGTGCAATTATGAACTCCTATTTAAGTGCATAGATTAGGTGAACTTGAATGGACATGCATTGTTTTTTGATGGATATACGTGTACATATTTTTGGTTTTATTTTAGGTGTTCTCCTGTTGAACAGTTAATGGCTCTTCAACTAGTGAAAGTTGAGTCCAATGACGATTTTGATTATCTGAAAATGTCTGCAGGTGTCAAATGATAATTGAATGATTGTGAAGGGTTGTGTCTGAAAAGTAGTTCCTCTAAACGTTTGGTAGCATGGGGTTTACCCGCAGGGGCCAGTGGGGGGGTAGCAGAGAAGATCAAGGGTAACCCTGGACATATTGGAGGTCAACTCTTTAACACCCAATTTTGCCAGGCAACCGCTCCTGGAATGTTCTCACGGGGTGCACAGGGGAAGTCAGGAGCCCCCCACAATTGGCCAAGAGTTAATATTGGCCTTCCGGGCCAAAGGTTACATTTGGAGAGGTCAGGCAGGAGTGCAGGAATGAGCTGGTTTGTTGAGACAGTGCCTCAGTTTTTATAAACTGCTCCTCAGAAGTGCTGGCTGAAGAGGGCCAGTGTGAAGAGTAATGTTCTCCTGACTTCAGAACACCCATTGAGAAACAGCTGGCTGTGGAGTTGGGTTACCTCCTTCATACTGTACAACAGACAAGCCAGCGCTGTCAAGCATATGCAGACAGATGTTCATGCCATAAACATACTTATTTGTTAGTCCTAGATAGGAAGAGCCTTGAACATTTATTAATTGTGGCCCTGACAAAGATCTTACATTCATTCATTCATTCATTCATTCTGTCTGTCTGTCTGTCTGTCAGTCATTGATTTGATTCAACAACATTCATTCACTCATGTACTCAGTCAATGTTCATTCATTCATTCATTAAACACCATTCATTCATATACTCACTCACTAAGTCAATGAATGTCTGTTCATTCATTCAGTATGGACTTTGTGCATTCATTCAATGATGGATTAATTCAATTACATTCAGACATTAATTAATTTACTTAACTCTTTCATTAGATGTCTGGAACATCTGGATTTGACCATTCATTCAGTCATCTATTGATTAAACAACGCCATTCATTCATTCATTGATTTATTGATTCATCCATTGATTTAACTACATTCCTTCACTCACTGAATGTTCATTCATTCATTCATTCAGTTTATCTGGACTGTTTGCATTCATTCAGTCATTCATTGATTAAAATGCATTCATGAATTTCCTCACCCACTCGCTCATTAGTTGTCTGTTCATTCAATCATTCATTAATTTACTCACTCACTCACCGAATGTCTGTTCGTTTTATTCAAACATTTAATTATTTCATTCAGTTCACCTGGACTGTTTGTCCATTCATTTAATCAATTGCTCTCTTATCCATTAAATTGCATTAATTTATTTATTATCTCACTCATTGCCTGATTATTTATTCATTGATTCATTTATTAAATGCCTGTTAATTCCTTCAGTCACTCACTCATGATGCATTGCCTGGCCTTACATTCATTCATTCATTCATTAGCTCTTAATTTTAATGGTTGCCCATGTGATCTTCACTGAACAGGATAATAGCCTTGTCCCTATACAGAAGGATCCTGATCCCTCCCTCTGCCCTTGGCTCATGTTTCCCTAAGAGGCAGGAATGCATGAATGGAGGCCTCTTCATATCAGCAGCTCGCTCCTTCATTCACAAATGTTTATACCATCAGTCACCTGGCCTATACTGTTCAAATAGGGGTGGATGCCAACATAGCGGAACTTAAACGTTCAGTGTCATTATTAATGTTTACCTATGGTTCATTTCCCACTGAGTGTACCTGATTAACAAAAAGAACAATGTAAACAGCTCATCATTTCCTCCTGCACACTCCTGAGGAGGTCTAGGAGGAAACTGAGGTGCAGTTCAAGTGACATAGGGCAACATGTCACAGTCACAGCTTTGAATGAAGGCAGTGCATGTATCTATTTTACAAAAGCCAAGTGATCTACTGTTGTTCATCCTTGAAAGAATATCCATACGAACTTCAATCATATAATGATAGCACTGTGTGGAGCTATTTCAAAAGCATGTCGCTTTATTATGAACAAAGCCAGTTTTCTGTGTCTTCTAGGAGGAATGTTTTACTTTGGGGTGTGTTCACACAGAGCCATTTAATTGAGTATGTGCAAGTCTGTCTTGAGAGAAAAGAAAATCCCTGTCATATTTACACAACGCATTAATGATGAAGGGCTCTCTCATCACCTTCTCTTGTGTTCTTTTGCAAGTTGAATGATGATATGCATGGTTGACCTAGCTACAAGTGAACGGAAGGACAGAACCAGTGGCTTTGTCCATCTCAAAGATGCCTCTTTGACAAATGACTCAGGTTCTTGGTCATGCAAACAAGGGCCTGATCCCAGGTCGGCCCAGGGACCTTCATCGTGACATATTGCGCCTGGTATTAGGGGTAAGGTATACCCTGTTCGTTGGTGGCTGTTTATAATTGCATACAGCTGCTTTTTCCACTGTTATGTGTCCAGAGGCCCACAGGGTGCTGGCCTGAGGTAAGCCATAACAATCGTGGCAAACAAGTCACCCCTCCCTATTTGGTCTCATACATCTTCCCAAGGTCATGCAGAGTTTTCAACTGTCCCATTGCTCTAAGGAAATGCTCAACACTAACAGCTGACTCTGACGGTTCGTACTGCACCTCGCTAGATGAGTTGATCCTAGATGGAACCTGTGTGGAGTCGCAAAAATGAAAACTGAATTTTGTTACTTGCCATACAGACATTCATATTTCAGCTTTGAAACACTAGCCTCCTCTGTCTCAAAGAGAAGAACGCTATAAATCTGACCACACTGACTAAATGAACCTTACCATGTGTTCATCATAAGCATACAACACAAAAACAATCCAGTGAATTCCCTTCCACTCTCCTAGACCCACAAGTGGTTGTTGGGGCTCGGGCTTAAACAGCACCCACTATCTTTCTTGAATTCGGGGAGCAAAAGACAATGGCCTCCAAGTCTTGAGTCTGGGACCTGTCACTTTAAATCATCTCTGATGTAGATTTGATGTGACATCTTGGAAACCATGATAATGAAGAAAGCTTCAGACACTGCTATCAGTATTTCAATTCTCACAGCACTCAGTCCATCTCGCATCGAACACGGACCCCCTCAGCGGAGGACATAACATCAGGACATCATTAGTGCAATGTCATTGAGGACCGTGAACACACCCTCTGAAAAAAATGGGTGGGTGATAATTTTTGCTTATCAGGGAATGGCAGAGCTGAACCCCTTTTTCATGGTTCTCAGCAATGGGTTTTCTTGTAACATCACATGACACATAAGTCTTGGATAATAATTAGACAATGTATAATAGTCATTTCTCATTGATGTACTGTTTTGATTTGAAAGCTGGTATCAGTTGTACATACATACATGCATACATACATATATATATATATAATAATAATTTATTTTAATTTAATAATATAATTTTTTTAATAGCACCATTAAGGTTAAACAGCATCTTACGTTGCAGCAGCATCTCTACATTATCATGCAAAATTATTTCAGAGATGTAAACTTACATAAACTGACACTGACTTTTTATTGACTGTTTTATCTCGAGACCTTGAATTGTATAGTTTGATAATGAAAGTGGAATTGTCTTTATTGTTTTCAGAAGGAAAGCAATAAAACATGGTAATAACTTGACTGAACTCTGCGAAAGACATCCAGGTCAGCTCTGCGTAACTTCAACGTTTTCAAGACTTTCTTAGTATTCTTTCACCTACACTTTATTTCTGCCCATTACATGACAATCTTAATGGACAACTTGCTCAAATGTTCTTTGATAATAATTAAAAAAAATGATTTACTTAACCACTTTTGAGTCACAAAGATTACTTGGGAAAGTGGAGTTTGCTCATTGTGAAGTTCATTGTGCTTCTCCAAATACCAGGTATGAACTGAGTGTAGTTCCCCACAGGGTCCTCTAGGTGGTGCTTGTAATCCAGTTGCTTCTATGGAACTTTGAGCAGATGGCTGTATTACAGGGGTGGGCAAACTTGGCCCTTCCAAGCCAATTTCCTTCAGAGTTTAACTCTAACCCTAATCAAACACACCTGAACCAGCTAATCATTGTCTTCAAGACTGCTAGAAGGCTACAGGCAAGTGAGATTTATCATGGTTGGATCAAATCTCTGCAGGACAGTGGCCTGGAAGGGCCAAGTTTGCCCATCACTGCTGTATTAGAAGTACTATAAGACAGGACACACATTGCAGTCGTACACTCAGAGACATCTTGGAGGGATGAAATTGGGTGCATTTAGGTGAAATAGGACAATTCAATAGAGTGAACTGCAAATGTTGATATCAAAGGTAACATGACAGTTCCTAACCTGTAATGGCATGTTAGACATGTGACAGTCCTAATGTGGACATTTTATTTTCCAAGAGTAGGGAACTATTCACTTTATGTCCATCAAGCAAATTTGTTTAATTTGTACTTTCCCCAAAGAGAAAAGGAGAGAGAAGCACTCAAATCTGTGACCTCAAGCAGATGCTTGATGTATAGGCTCCACAATAATAATGTGTAGCGCAATAAGGCTGCACTCCAGCAATCTCAATGTGATCATCAGTCAGTGTTCCTCAAACAGACTGCTGAATTTAGTTTTCATGAACTCCAAGCTTTAGCCAAACCCAGCTTGCTGCGCTTCATATAAATAGACTTTCTTCCCCATCTCTACCTTAAGAAGCTCAAAATCCGATGGCATTCCAAGCATTGATCTTTCATCAGACAGGAATATCTGCCAAGGAACCCAAGGAACCATGTGTTTACCTCAGCGCTGAGTTTGTCTTATTGTCTTATTGACTGCTTTATACACACACATCCCAGCCCAGCTGTTGTTCAGTAAAGGGGAATCTCCTTATGCAGTTTTCTCATCAATTTTGTTTACTTTATGCTCAAATGCGCCTTTCTCTGAAAGGCCACGGTGTGTGGGTACGCTTGTCTACATGTGCATACGTCTGTCTACCCATCTTTCTGTGTGTGTACGTGTGTATGTGTGCATGGGGTGGTGGGGTTTGACAGCATTCCTTGCTTGATGCATGTCTGTCTCCATATACCCCTCCCTCGTGTAGCCTGCTTCCCCTGCCTGGTTTTTGCTCCAGGTTCTCATGGGACGGTAATCTACAACAAAGGCTTCCCAGCCCACACACTAGGCAGGGTAATGCTCCCACGTAAGCTCTCCTCTGAGCAATGTGCTCATAGCACAGCACTTTAGCACATGCTTTTTCAAGAATAGTGCACTTAGCTACCTACCTCAGGTAATACATGCACATTTGTACAGTTTGTTATTTTGGTAAAAAAGCACCTGGCTAAATCTATCATGTAGAATGAATGAAAGTTAGCAGAAAGCGTAAGCTCCTGGCTAAGTCTATTACGTAATATAAAGGGGAGTTAGCAGTTAGCACAAGCACCTGGCTAAATCTGTTATGTAGGATAAACGTAAGCTACCCACTAGCGCATGTCTATGCTACATTTTGTAGCTGTCCAACAAACTTTCCCTTTTTTCTGTCTGAGAAGTTGAACACTCCGTGCCTGATTTTGTTTATCTTTTTCCCCCTTTACATCCCCGTTTCCTATGTCTCCCTCCCGGCTGGAAGTTTTTGTTGATGTGAGGAGATATAGTGTTTCTCTACTTTCCACCACAGTGCACAGCAGCAATTTTTTTAAGACCATCAGTTTTCACTCAACAGAACGATTATCGCCAAATCTGTCTGTTTTCAAGTGTGTGCCTGCACAAAGTGCAGAAGCGTATGTCTTTGTTATCATTACCCCACAAAGATTGTTCTGGTTTTTTAAGCCTCCGCCCATATGAGCCCTACAGATCGCCACCTCTTATGACAGTCCCACAAGTCTTTTTTCCCCATTTCTTGAGGATGGGAGGTAATGTGTTGCATAAGATGGCTAGCCAGTGTTGAGGGAAAGGGCTCCTGTTCTGGTTGAGGCCGAGCGGAGAGTTCAGATCCTGTTAAGACTATTTGAACCCCCACACTGCTGTCAGAATCCCACATGCATGCTATTCCTTGTGCTTCACTTAGTTCATTTCTATGAAACGTTCAAATTTGATGTTTTTTGCAGTGCTTTTCCTCTGAAAAAAAGAAAATTAATGGAAAACTGAATGAATGTGCTCACCCACACATCATTCTAAACCACTGATTTTCTTTCTTCCATGGAAAACAAAAGGAGAATGTTTATAGAATGTCCAAGCGGCTCTTTTCCATACAATAAAAATGGATGCTGATTCACACTTCCAAAGAAAATAAAAACACACTATAAAAGTGTGAGCATGTTTCAACACGACTCTTGTATAATTGTAGCACAAGATTTTGAATGTTTTTGACAACTGTTACCATCAAGTGAATGTTGTTTTGTCAAAATTTTGAATGACTATTATCGAAACATCTGTGCCCTAATGTAATACATTGCATTGTTTTATTCATCCTATTAGATGCGCTTTAAAACACTGTCAGTGCTACAAT
The DNA here is from genome assembly GCF_001515645.1 of Sinocyclocheilus grahami. Taxonomy (NCBI): domain Eukaryota; kingdom Metazoa; phylum Chordata; class Actinopteri; order Cypriniformes; family Cyprinidae; genus Sinocyclocheilus; species Sinocyclocheilus grahami. The sequence continues at coordinate 193,681 of NW_015505363.1, forward strand.
GATCGGTCATGTTCTGAATATCTTAAACAAATGGGTGAAATTGGAAGTTTGACTGCTTGCACAGCTTTTGCTTTTTCAGTTCCTGATTCTTTTAAGTGGTTGCACAATAGTTTCAATGAAGAACAAATGGCACATGTGAACAGACCCTACAGCATTTTGTGAATGGGGCTGGGGATGAGAAACTGTAGGAACTGCTGGAGAAGTTGATTGGCTGCTCTTGCACACAGAGGTAGCCTTTGATTGGATGACTGAAGAAGTATCTGACCTTGGCCAAAGAAAGTTTGAACTGTTGCTGTGAGTGTTTATGTGTGTTGTCAGTCTTCCGGACTCACGCTCAAACCATCATGGGAAATGCTTCTTTTGTACCTTCACCCACCAGGCTCAGAGGTTTTAAAAAGAGACCACTGTGCATTTTCACTGCTACAGATTCTGTACATTCAATTAGAAAGAGGAAGTTCGTTTTTATGCTTCCTCTGTCTGACCACATGCATGAGAAGAGTTAATTCACACAAACACACTTCCATGCAATGCTCAGACCATTTGCTTTCATACCATCATGATTTGTCTGCCCACAGTGAAGGAAAAAATGCTGCATGCTGTGGTACAATAACAGCCAAAAAGATATATATATATATATATATAGTTAACAAAACTGTTTCAGTTACCAGTTAATTTTTTTTATATATATATATATATATATATATATTAATTATATTGTGAATGAATATGTTTGCAGTCTTTGGTCAAGATATGTCTACAATCTCTAAATCAAATCAGACATACAAACTGTATGATATGCTCTACATGACACATCTTTTCAACAGCCCTAGGTAGAATATTATTATTATTTTTTATTTTTTTTTGCATTTTATAAACTGAATATGGAGGGAAAATGTGGTAAAACATGTCAAAAAAGTGGAGATTACTACACTCTGATTGGTAGCTGAAACCATAATCAATTTAGCTAAATATATTTAATAAACAAATGCAAGGTGTGTTTCAATTCTGTGGAAATCGTTCTGTGGTTGCTGATTCTGTGTGGACCTGCTCAATGAATTCACATTCACTTTGATTCAACTTTAAAAGCATCTAAGATCACATTTATTTACCACAGATTTTTGTTGTAACTGCCTTCTTTAGAATGGTTTGACAAGTTTACTTGTGCTACAAGTTTACCTTAAAGAGATAGTTCACCCAAAATTGAAAACTTCATTATCTTTTTTTCACCCTTAATTTGTTCCAAACCAGTATGAGTTTCTTTCTTCTGTTGAACACAAGCAATGATATTTTGAATAATGTTCTTCAAAATATCATCTTTTGTGAGAACTCATGCAAGTTTGAAATGACATGATGGTGAGTAAATTATGTGAACTTATTATTTTTTGGGGTGAACTCTGTAATACACAACTCACTTAATTCTCACTCACTGTATTCTTTGCAACTTACTCAGGTATTTGCAATTTGCATAATTTGACAAGAGTCTTAAAAATACGTATAACTTGTATTCATGCAACATTACTTGACTGCACATTAAAATCAATAAGTCTTGAATCACAGAATGTGTCACTTACTGGTCCTTCAAAAACAAGGAGTTAAAAATGGATTTAATATTAATAACAGTTAACGTTTTGGTTCCAAGTAATTGTATTACCTCAGTAGATTAGAGAGGTGGTTTCCCTTGTGGTATTGTTTTGGAGTTTGATAAAACTGATCCAACAGGTCTGCCTTGACTGTGTGTGTTTAAAATCTTGCCGCTTTTTCTTAAGTAAGATTAGTGTGACAATGAAACACAAGCTCAGTTTCTCATATTAGTGTTTTGACAGTTACAGGGATGTGATAGGTTCACTCTTTCAGGAATGTCTAGCTTTCACCTTTCAACTATGAATTTGTGTTATGACTGAAGTTAAGATTGAAATGATGAAAGCTATGATGATTGTGTCAGAGATGGTCTATTGACCCTAAGTTATTCTGCAGAGTGACTGTAATGTGTGCCCACAGGATTTCTGTGATAGCCCTAATGGAAAGAGCATTGAACATTCTTTCAGTTTTCAGCCTGTGGCCTCCTTTTGTCATTTGTTGCAGTGACTATTTCAAAATTGTATGCATTTTATGCATTGCATACCCATAAATTTATATGACAGCTTTGCCGGGTTGCTTGAGATGATCTGATGATCATTACATTTTTCAAAAGGCAAAAAAATCATAAATATGCATGCTTAAATTTGTTTAAAAAGGAAAATATGGAAACAGAATATATATCTGTTCTGTACAGTGTAATTACACTGAAACAATGACACCTTAAAATAAATTGTAACCATAAATATTCTAGTCTAGTCTAGTCTAGTCTAGTCTATATGTACCGCCAGTCATAAATTTAGAATTATTAAGATCTTTTTTATGTTTTTAAAGAAGTATTTTTTGCTCAACAAGGCTGCATCTATTTAATCAAAAAGGGGGGATGAAACCACAGAGCATGCTTCCTAACCCTAAGAGCGAGCACTGGATCTAGAGGGTGAGGGTGCAGAAAGGGCCATGCAGGATGCGTTTTTATAGCTTCCTGGTCGCTACGTCACCCTGCTCCGTGATGTCTCACCACTCTACTGGACTGATTTCACATGTGCTTCAGTACGCGGTCACGCAGATGCGTTCCCAAAGCGTTTCCGATGCAGCTCGAGTTCCTGAAGGGGAACAAAGATAACATGAAATCCTGGTAGTTTGTAATGCAACTTAATGAGATCTTTATAATAGCATGGCAGACTACTTACATAAAATGAACAGGAATATCAGATGTCACTCTATATCTCTCAAAAAAATGTCTTAGTAAGATGATTTAAATGCTTAAGCTGGGCTCACACTACAGGAGATTTAAGCCGATTTATCCTCGATTTTCCCCTCCTGAGAATCGGAGAAAAAATCTTGTTGAGGACCTCAATCAGTTACGATGTTCGGCGCGAATTATCTGGTAATGTGAGGCATTTATAGATCGAATCTTGCACTTACCGATCTGCTCGAATACAAATCAGGACTGCCATAATTAACATCAAACTACTAAAAGGCCTTTTACTTGCTAAAAAAGGCATGTAGTAGATTGTGCACAATAGGTTTTTCAGCAAAGTTTTGATCATGTTGATAATTTAGAGGCCTTAGAAATTGTTTATCAAATATGATACAGTAGGCTTTATATGGTTAAATGCAATTACACTATAATGACCATAATATATTTGATGTTTTTTTTCTTTTCATAATCCATTATTGCTAAAATTATCCATTGTTTTGGGAGGAGGTCGAGCACTGAATTGTGAATGTACAGCTCTGATACAATGGGACATACAATGGGAAAAAATGATGCCTACATAATAGAGGCCCAGCCAAGACATGTTACTATCCTGTGTTTTTGCTCTGCTGACCTATATAAAGGCAAAGACCTTGCCTTTTCCTTCCTGCTGAAGCTTCTGAGCCTGAAAGAAAAGACATTTGCTTTGGTGTTTTTAAGATACTTGAGTTATGACACATCGTGCTTCTGCAAGTCAGGGACATGCTCTGCTGGGTACTTAAGGGTGTAGCTGTTTGTAGAGGGCTGATATGACGCAATATGGGCAAATACAACAAAGACAACCTGATTTTCCCAAAGCATGTGCGAGACTTTCACTCAGACGCATGCAGTGACATTTCCCATTGCCATGACATTGTCTCAGAGCTCCAAAAAGAAGACCAGAGCAGCAAGCAAAAAAAAGAGAGGTGTGCGAGAAAAGAAGGAGGAGAAAGAGAGAGCAAAAAGGCCCTTGTCCAGACGGCAAGCACATGCTCGTGTAACAGGAGTCCTGAATTCCACAAGGCTTACTGATCTTTTACTTCCCATTAAGCAGGGTAGACTGAGTGTGAATGTGAGAGAGAGAGTGGGTGGGTTTAGCGAGGATAAAGAGGGGGGCAGGCAAATCTGATCAAATATCAAGTGGGTGACTTCTACCGGCCTTCCCAAAGCCTTGGGATCATCTGATTGGATCTGATTTCCAGCAAAGACCCCTCTGATATGGCGCGTCCTTGTGAAAAATGATGACCTGGGGAAATGAGCTGCTTTAGCTGTCCTCCGGGCCTTACCTCCAGGAATGTTGCTCTGCAGCTCACATCCACAATGTGTCCCCATTGTTATTGTTTGTTTGTGTCTTGTGCCCTAGCTTTTGTCACTGACCACTTCCCCTTGTTCTTCTCTAATAACAGCTGCTGTTGAGCTATGAAGTCATAGGCTCTCGATAAGAGCTAGTTCTAATAGTCTGCCTAATGAGGTTTGAGTTGTTGATAGCAAGCAATCTAAAGTGCAGAAGCCATGAGACTCCATAGATGCACTAAAAGAACAAAATTGATCCATTGATATAATACTTTTATATTCATATATCAGCATTTTGATGATTGTCAGTGTCTCAATATTGATGTATTTGCTTTATAATTACATTACATTTTACATTACTTTTTTTTCAGTGACAGGAACCAATGTTTCAAAAAGATAGATGTTGTAACCAGATTCGAAAAAATTACTCCAAAAAGTAAAATTAATTATTATATTATATTATATATATATATTATATTATTATATTATATGATGATAATGCCACATATGTACCGTACATGTGCAGTTATGAATGATTATACAAACAAATTATTGAATCATATTTTTGAATGGATTCATTGAAATGGATAGTTTGAATTAATTCATGGAAATAAGCAGAAATGACGAGCTCTAATTACATTTTTGTTAGATTCCCCCCTCCCCCAAAACTACTCTAATCCCAAACTTAATGGCCAAATAAAAAGTACATTATAATCGTTCTGATGTTCAAAATGTTCCTTCATTTTACATTGCCAGTATGAATATCTGATACATCACACAGCCCAAGATATAATCCTGATTACTCATATTTCAGTGTAGCGAATTTAGCTCATGGGGAAATATGAATAATTAACCATAACTAATTATGATTAATTATTAATATTTTAGATCCACTGTAGATATTTAGCTGACCACTCAGGGTCAACCGTCTTGTCAATTCTAAGAACGTTAATTTCCTGGTTAAAGGAAATAACTTTCTTACTGTACAATTCTATAAGTTTGTAACATAAATCTGCATGATTATTGACTGGTTACCATGAAACCAGGGTCTTGTTCGGCGTCCTGGGGTGTTACAAAGTATTTGTGAAATCTAGCTAACAAAATATATATTGTGTGTTGGAGTGTTCCAGACGCTACATCAGTTACAGTAGTTCCTTACATTTATCTCAGGTCCTAAAAAAAAACAAAATAAATAACACGTTGCAACATGGCTGTTGTGCCCTAGGATGGGATAGCTGTAGACAAACCTCCTTAGCTTGAAGGGATGTGTGTTTTACACAAATTTCTGTTTATTTGTGTTTATTTCTTATTATTTTCCTACTATGACGATGTTTGAACACAGCTCTGAATAGTGAACTGGTGAACATCTATGAGTTGAGTGAACAGAAAGGATTTGGGTATGTTTGTGTGAGTTTAACAAATGCATTTGTCAAAAGACGAATTGGACGACAGGAAGAGAACCCTGACAACACTGTGTGATATCAGAGACGTACTAGTCGTTACAGGTCACTGAAATCACTTGCACCTTTGAGTTATTGTTTTAGGGAAGCACATTCTTTCACTTTTGTGCTGACCCCTTAATAAGGTTTTAATACGTGTTATCATAGTATATTATGCAGGTATTATTTACTAAGATGCGAACAAAATGAAACATGAAGCCAATTAGATTAATAACACTCCAGAATGCATTGCTCCTGTCTTATCTTGTTGCAGATTTGTGTCTGTTGTAGTCAATGCATATTTAAAAAAAAATGTTCCAGACATTGTGGGCATCATTTGACTAGTTTTACTTCCGTCTGCAGGCCGGGTCTTCACCAGGTCCATGCTGTTAGTTTTGTGAAGGAGGAATGGTTGAGGTTATAAGGGACAATAGGCACAAAGCCATTGACAAAAATAGCTAAATGTCATTAGGACGCAGTAGGAAATCACATGAGGCCTAAGTGGGAACCAACGACAGACATGCTGACAAAATCAGCCTGGGGAGAGGGAGGAGAAAAAAAGGAGAAAAATGAAATCAGCCGCAACTGGTTACTACCTATTCGGTCTTCCCTCGCTCATAAAAAAGATTAGGTCATTTAGGGTATCCTTGTCTTATCTTATCTAGGATGTCTCCCTTTATATGCATTCGTTGTTGTTGTTTTGTTTTGTTTTTTTCTCAGAAAATGCAGTGGTGCTGGTATAATGCTAGGGGAGTTAGATAGGGGTTATAAAACGGCATATTTCATTGCAGTGACTACAGCTGGGAAGTCTGCATAAAGGTAACTTCCTGATAGATCCAAAATGCAACGCAACGCGTAAAAAGACAGTATAAGTCATTATAATCCGTAATTATGTCCCCACTGGATGCCTCGTTTATAATGGGTTTTTTAATGTTTTTGTCTCATCGCTCCGGGACACAGCATCACAGTATGGTAAGGGGCGTAATATTTCCGTCACACGCTTGAGGTATTCGGCCAATCACAACGCACTGGATAGCTGGCCAATCAGAGCACACCTCGCTTTTCAGACTGATGAGCTTTGTAAAAATCGACGCGTTTCAGAAAGGGGGGGCATAGAGGAGAAACAATAATGTACAGTATGTGGAAAATAGTGTATTTTTTGAGCCTTTAACCGCATAAACACATTTCATTACACCAAATACACCAAATAATGTTCTTTTTAGCAACATCGCATGACCCCTTTAAGCATAAAAGAGTAATTTTAAGGATAAAATGTCACAAAACAAGACACAACACTAATGGTCTAAATCAGGGGTTCCTAAACTTTTTGTGAGCAGAACCCCTTAGATGTAAAATATGTATTTAAAGTGCTCTGTGATATTTAAAAGTAATATTTCAATAATTTAACAATGCATCAGTCATATTTATATATATAGGTCTGCAGAGCTTGAACAAAGAATTATATTTTTAATTTGTCATATATTATGATTGTTATTTGAACTGCAGTATGACATTTAATTTATTATGAATATTTATATCTCATATTGCTACTGCTGAGACATCCAGACACAAAGAACCAAGACTCTGCTAATGGAAGTAGTTACTTTTGAAAGGATAGTTCACCTCAAAATGACAGCTGTCATCATTTACTCACCCTCATGTTTTTCCAAACCTGTATGATTTTTCTTTTGCTTTTTTTCTTTCTGTTGAACACAAAAGAAGATAATTTGAAGAATGTAACCAAACATTTGCTTGTAGCTATTGACTTCCATAGTATTTTTTTTCTGATTTTGTTACCAACATTCTTCAAAATATCACAATGTGTTAATATTTTGAATTACACATTGTATTGTATTGTACTGTGCTGGTTAATGGAAAAGGTACTGGAATTTTTCTTGGAGGTTTTTTTTCTCACTTACAGTTTGGGTGAGATAACAGTGTAAGAAACTCAGGAAAAACTCCTAAAAGAAAAGAAAGAGAATAAAACATGATGAGCAGCGTCCTCAAAGACCGGATATCCCAGATAATTTAAAACAAAAGACCTTGGGCAGACATCTCTGACAGTAAATCTTCCCAGCTATGAAGACAACAGCCCTGCTATATGCATTATGAACAACCCTGTAATTTAGCCCAGCCAGGCGCTAAGCTGAGAGACACAACCACTGTTTCATAGAGTAAAATCACGAGATGTGAAATATGCCACCTCCCACATTAAAGCGGGCAAGATTTTCTGGACTTTTCTTACAGGATGCCATTTCACTTTCTTTCTACATGCATACAAAGCGGCTGTGCACAAAGGATGTATACTCGGTTTAAAAAAAGATAGACACCATACAGTGGATTGGAAGAGAATGCAGGCTTCTCAAGATGCGTTTTTACTATTTTTGTTCATCGATTCATATACTTCATATTTACATACATTCACAGACTGATGCAAGAGCTGGTCCTGTGTGAACGGGCCCTAACACATTTAAACCAACCCTGCAGAATTAATTTTGCCTCAGTGTGCTGGAAAGGCATCTAAAGACAGTCTGCCCTGGGCTGAATCTACATGCTTTGTGCACTAAGGCAGACCTCATTTCCTTCATTTGTACAGGGAGGCAGTCATCCCTAAAGGCAAATCAAAGAACATAGTGCTCCTCTAGGAAATATGTAACTGAGAGAGTAATGAGCAACGCCTAATATGCCAAAAATTAGTGTCCAGGCCATCCGTGCCTGTTTCCCCCAACAGCATTCATTCAAGCTGCTGAAGCCTGTATGTGTGAGGATTGTACATTCTTGTCACAAGAATAACCCTTGTGTGACCTGGTGCACTGGTCAGCCACTTTCACACCAGAGCTTACCTCCCATCTAACGGCCACCCAAACTTTGCTACGTATGGGAGAAATATGCAAGCATGAAGAAATTCTGAAATGGCCCAATCTTACCCAGCCGCTTGGAGATTGAGAACTTTGTATTCAGAACAGATAAGAATATATTTAAGTTTTAAAATACTGGAACCAAATGCATTTCAACCCCGTACATCGGAGTCATTGTCATGATGATCAGCGAGTGTCTTAAATTCTGTTGGTTGTGTACATGCACTGAAAAAAAAAATTGTGTAGAAACCATTTTCGCTTAGAACTTGCTAGTAAAATTATTTTGAAATAAACTGAAATTGTAATTTCTTGTAAAACGTACTCCAATAAGTTTAGGAACTACGAAAAGTAATTCTTTACAGTGTGAATCAACAATCTAAATTCAATCGATCATTGTTTCTTGAGATGTTTTCAAGAACTGTGTGCAATTCATTTTTGATTTGCTATTGTTGTCCTGTTGAAATCTATAAAATACATCCTTATTGAAGTCCATTTTGCAGTTTTAGGCTGCATGCCTTGGCCAAAAAATGAAGGGTCTGGCTATTGGCCAACACACTTTAAGCCTTGGCACCTCGTGATTTAAAGTTATGCAGGGGTTTGAGACTGAATAAAATGAGAATGTTGATTTAGAGTGTTTCTTTAATAAGACCCTTCAGAAAGGTTGTTCTTTCATGTCTTTGACCCATGAACCTGACTGTGATGGGGTGGCCTGAACCGAGCTAAATGCAAGGACGCTTTAGTGCTGCCAAATGAATGGAGGGGGGAAAAAAACCTATTGGAGATGTTACCGCAAAGAACTGCAGTAAATGTAAAAGAGGTCCACATTCCTTTATTTGTGCACTGGTAAAAAATAAAAATAAAATAAATATTAACTATGAATTAGTTGCTTATTATTATTAATACTATTATTATATTAGTTAACATTATAAGTGAATATGTGTTTCCTAATCTGAAGTGTTACCATAATAACAATAATAATAATAATAACAACAAAATCAGAATGCATTATGATAATGAGAACTCATGGGCAAGTGTGCTTAATTTTCACAAAAATAATGTCAAATGCATTATTATCTGTCTTTCTATGTCTTTCTGTGTTTTCTATCTTTCTTAAGAATGAATGAATGAATAATATTTTTTTTATCATTTTTAAAATAAATGTAATAGGTTTTCGTTTGTTCCCTTAATTGATTTTTTTCCCCTCAAACCTAGAGGTTAAAGAAACCTCTGGTTAAAGAAATATTATCGAACCTAAAAGAACTGAGCACATATATACCTGTCTGCCAATTGTACTGGAAACCAGTCTCGTTAAAACTCCCATCTAACCACTATTTCCATTTTTATTTTATCATTTCATTTTTTTCTCCTGCATCATTCCTCCCCCCAGAACAGTAAATATTTGCTAAAGAATTCAATAAGGCAGCCATTCCTCCGCCCCTAAATCAGCTTTGATACCAGAAAGCTTGATGGAGAAAGTTGCGACAGTGAGAGTAGTCTGTTTATTCAAACTCTACAGCACTGCTCTCCGTCAGTTGAATAGCACTTACAAGGAGAAATGCGTTCATGTATATACTGTACTCATTTGCTAGAGCTGTATGAAAATAGCTGGCACTCTGCCGTCTATCAGTGCGTCCTGTTACTGTGCCGTGCCCCTTGAGATTTTTTAATAGAACCTTGTTAATGTGTGAAAAGTTGCTTTGTTTATAAATGCCCCCCGAATTCAGATGGAGTTACTCATTGGAAAATGGCCCTGGACAGGCTGTGATGGATGCTGTGTTTGCTTCAGCGCCTTTTAAAGGGGAACTCTCTTTTCAAAGCAATCTGTAACCTTTCCCTCATGCCTGCGCTTTAGTGAGGAAGGAGGGAACTCACTAGGTTTCCTGTTGGCAGAGCAAACACATTCCTTCAGCTTTGATAAGCATGCATATGCTCTGCTGTCTTTTTAATCAGATATTTACACAGAAACATGATAGAGATCAATCTGTCTAAGCCTCTGACTAGATAGAGGGACTTTCTGTGCTGTCATTTAATACACGGTATGGTTACACAACAACCAGGCAGCTTAGGGTCACTATTCAAATATTATGCAAATTATTCAAATATATAAAAATTACATTCCACATGGCGGGCAACAGCATGTTTGAGAATGAGGGGAAAGTTCTAACTGTTTCTTCTCAGCTGAGGGTATTTGTGGGTGGGGGAGTTAAACAGGCTGATCAGGTAGCTGTAAGCGGTGCTGTGAGAACCTGCCCGACAGAGCCATCTGCACTGACAGCACAAGCATCAGCCAAACAGCTGCCTGGAAAGCTGATGTTAATGAAAGAGAATGTTCAAATTCTACAGTAAATGACTGTATAAACAACAACAACACTAATAATAATTATAAGCATTAACATTTTTAATTTATATTATACAACAAAACAAAAAGTATAACTTTACACTTTTTTGTAGACATAAAAAAAGATTAATTGCATTTAGTGCAATTCATATTTAACAGGACAATGCATGTACCTTTGTCATATTGTTATTATTATATAATAGTATTGTTAAATTTATGTTTTATAAGTATGAATTAATTACCTTATAATTTTATAATCATATAATTTTATGTTGTTTATTGTGTAGAATCATGTGTGTTAGCTTAATAGTGTTTTAACTTTGGGTGGCTACACTGTACATCCTCTACATTCAGTATGAGTATTGCCCACACTCATTTTATCCTTTTATGATACATACAGTTGCGAATTGTAAATATACTGTCAAAAATTACAATGTAATGATAATGATTTAACTGTAAATTTAAAGGTATATTTTGTGCATTTTAGCTAAGAAGAATAACAAAATATAATAACATAAAATATAACTGCACATGGTGGAGAATGCAGGGTCTTCTGGTAACATTTTTATGTTTTCACTGCAAATAATATGAAGTGTAATCCTTATTAACATAATTTTAACTATATGTTTAATGTAATGTAAAAAAGTCGATTTTTTTTCTTATTAAATAAATGTTTTTGTTATTAGTTACTTTTTACTATACATTATTATGTCAGGGGTGGTAAAGGAAGAGGAATCAGTTGCAGGGATAACAAGGATTTATTCGAGATTCAACACAAACAGGAACAACGCCACTGTCTGAGAGGGTAATCTGGGGAGATCCCAACCAGGTCCGGGGAAAAGAAAGTCTGCTCAACAGCAGGTCTCTAGGAAAAGGGGGTTTCCAGAGCAAATGGCCACAAGTACCAGTCCACGAGCAACGAGACAGTCCAGCTCTCCAAGTAATTCCAAGGACCAGAGAGTGGCGATGGTGGGAGGGAGAGGAACTCCAGCAGCCAGGGCAGATGGGGGCTGTAGGGGGCAGAGGGGAAGGGAAAGAACGAACACAAAACTAACTGGCTGGAGCAAAAGAAAACCCCTTATCTCAAAAGTAAAATAAAAGCTAAGGCAACTAGGCAAGACTAGGCTAGACCAACAGGATAACAGTCAACAGCGACAAGAGCCAGGTTAACTCAGCAGAGCAGAGATTTCGATCTGGCACAGGACAGAAAACAAGAGGAGAATATAAGGGTGACTACTGATTAGACACAGGTGTACCCCTAACGAGATAAGATAACGAGATGGGCGGGGTAACAAATAGACAATAGAGCACATGGCAACATAATTACCAACTGACAGCCATGTGCTCCAGACAGACCAGGTCAACATAAACAAACCCAGATCAGACCGGCGCCTTGACATATTAAGGTAATTTATACATAAAATAATGTATTAATTCAACTTACACAGATAACAACAGTTTTAATTTTTGGAAGAATTTTTTTGTTCGTCTGTTGATTAGTTCACTGCATTTATTCAGTCATTTAGTCATCCAGTCATTAAATAGTTAATACAAAGCACCAAACGCTATAGATTCAGTATGGAAGGAAATGTACAGTTGTACAGCTATCATATAACGGTGTGCACTCAAAACAGTGATCAAAGTCTCAAGAAATTGTAACTGATGGTTCTCAACTTAACAAAAAGCACATGCGGTGCTAAAATATTATAAAACTGTATATTTGAGAAGAATAACTACAGTTACAGTTATAGTTATCATGGCTTAGGTCACTTTAGATCAGTGGATCACTCCCTCAGGACATCCACTGTCTGCCTCAGGCTTTGTTGTGTCACTTCTGCTTCCCACTCTTTGGGGAATTTCCTGATAATCACTGAAAAATAGAGTGTGCTATTTTCACTGGAGGAAGGGCGGAAAGGGGCTTATTTGTCAGGCTTTCACTGCATCCTGATGGGGATGTGGATGGTGACTGAGGCTGGGGGGAGATATACAGTATGTCTGAGAGCCAACACAGGAAATGCTCTAATTTTTGAGTCTAAGCAAAAACAGCTAATTTTGTTTCGTTTTTGAGCTGTACAGGATAACCTGCAGGCCTCTGTCTAGGAGACTGACAGAATGAGAGAGATTGGAATAGAAAGATCACCCATTAGTGCACACATGTAATTGGGAACGGCAGGCAAGTTAAGTTTGTTTTAATCACAGCTAATTAGCTTTTACAACCAAGTGTCTATTTAGAGCTGTGGTAAGGTCAGTGGCTCTGTAGTGTCTTATTGCATGGAGAGGCCAGGAATGTGAATGAAGGGAAAATGGCATGTTGCTGGCCGCCATGCTTTGGTCACTATAACTCAAAGAAATGATGATCTGCCGCTGCCGACCACACTAGGCATAGCTTGACTATGACCCCACCCAGAGAGACTCATCATCACACAAACAGTGGCTTTGGATGATTTGACCCCAGTAGCCTTTATTTAGATACTCGCAAGTAAACTTGAATTAAACTGGGGTGAATCTCATGAAACCTGTCAAAAACACATGTGGGTCATATTTCACATCCAAAAAAAAAGGGAAATAATATGACATATATTTTGCCCAGTGTAAGCCTGCTTCAAGAAATTTAGTATTTTGGATTATATTTATTATATATAAGTAAATAATGTAGTATTTATGTATGCATGGGGTGGATGTAATGGTTGTACTGCTTTACGTCATACTGATTTCTACTGAAAAAACACTGTAATACAGTAATAAGATTAACTGATTTACCACTGAGAGTGATGGAAACATTTTGGAACATTAATGTTAACCATGTTAGCTATTTATTACTATAATGCAAATCTACACTGTGAAAAAAAACAATGTACTGTATTAAAATGAAGGAATTTTCTGTAATTATTTTTTTCTTTACAGGTGCTTTACCTGTATTTTGAATTTTTAGTTGTTTTACGGTTAATGGAAATGTCCTTAAATTAAAAAATACATATTTATTTATTTATGGACATTTCCATTAACCCCATTTTTTACAGCGTAGGGAAGAAATGTGCTCCTTTTTTCTTTGTTTTGATTTTGGAGTGAGCTGTGATCTGGGCATGTTTTCTGGACCAACCCATGTGATCTGACCGACCCAGGAATATTTTATATATTTTATTTATTTCATAGATCAGGCTTTAATTTATTCTCAATTTCTCATTATGTCTATGTTTATTAAAGACATTGTGATTTTTTTTTTGTCTTTTCTACACACACACATACGCTAACTATCTCTGTCCCTACGTTGGTCAATTACAGACACTGCCGTCTAAATATTTGGGGGAATAAAGATACACAGGTCTCCGAGAACCACCTCCACGCTTCTTCTCTCTTTAAATGCAATGGACGAAAAACCCCACACTGGTCCCATTTCAGTTTTTGATCTGGGACTCTTGATTGAGTAACAGCTGTTCTGATAGGGTCACATGTTTGACATTAGAGTGATTTAACGTGGGATGGAATAACATGAAGCAACATGAAGAGCCTGTAGGAGTTCACATTCCATACAAAGCACAGGTAGATATTCATCCTCAAATGTGAATCATGCTTTATGTATATCCAGACAAATTTAAGAGTGCTGAACATCATAAATCAAAGACCCCTTCACTTACAATGATCTGTGTGGGAGATTAACCCACAGAGTTCTTCAAAGCAGATTGTTGCCTTTTTCCCTCCTGGGTGATCTTGGGATCATAATGGCTATGATTTCAGTGATGTATCATAATAAATGTCTGCTTGGGATTATGATCTTTAGTCTTTCACAGCATGATGTGGCCATTGATTTTGATATTGGGAGCCATTAGTTCTTCCCAGATTGGTATGAAGTTTGGGTTTGAGGTTTTTCCTGCGGGAATAAACAGATCATACTAGTTAAAGGGGTCCAGCTGGTTTTTGAAGCATAGTAGCTGGTTTGTTGGTGGCCTACCAGCTCTAACCACTTTGACCAAGTTGGTCTTCCAGGCTAAATTCAGTCCCACTGATTAACACTTGAGCTGATCAACCATCTAGACCAGCTAGTGGCGGTTGTGTTATAAAATCCTCAAGTCACATGACATGCAAGAACCAATAAGGTTTGATGTTACTGCTGTGCATCCGTATTTGATTTGGCTCTATGGTTGCTTCTCAAATGGAAAGCTGCATCCTAGTAACGATGCATATCTCGGCTGCCACATCATCAAGTGTCATCAAAAGCTCAATTTGAAAGATCTGTGGAAAGCAGTTTTTGGTTGCATCCTTCATTCTGCATATTTTGAAGGATGGATCAAGTGTATCCTTTATGTCATGGGTGTCAAACTCAAGTCCTGGAGGGCAGGAGCTCTGCAGAGTTTAGATTCAACCCTAATTAAACACACCTGATCCAACTAATCAAGTCCTTTAGGCTTATTTGAAAACTACATGGTTTGTGTGTTGGAGGAGGGTTTGACACCCCTGCTTTACATCCTCCAGTCACCCACAATTTGTACACATTCCAATTTACCGCAAAGAAATAGCGGAAAATGATTTGGCACTGGGCTCATCCAATTATATCATGTAATGCATATAACACCAGACAGGAACATTTTAAAGGCAGGGTAGGTGATTTGGTTCAAAAACATTTTATGCTGGTTGAAGTCTCTTCACATCCCGATAGCACTAAGTTAAGTGGTCTAAATGTATTTATATGTATTTATATCATCTGTGGAAGGCAAGGGACCATAAAATGTTAATCGAATCAAGCCTGTTCGCACAGACATGATACGTCATCAGGGCTTTCCATCACGCTATTGCAGACCGAGCGAAAATGGAAGGCGATATTATTGTAATATTACGTGCTTTGTACTGTAATGTTTTCTCACTGGTGAGTGAGACTGGTGCTTTCAAAGCTAGCTTGCTATTGTTAGCCTCTCTGAAATCGCTACCCTCATTCTAGTGTTTAATGCTGAAGAGGACTTCAGGCTAGAAGCTTCAGAAGAACTGGTCTAGGAAGGATGATTTCTTTTGGTTTGAGAGTAATTAAACACATATCGGTCTGGGGTGTGTTTCCCAAAAGCAACTATGGTTGCAAGTTCCATCATTAACAATAGAGTTAAATGGAATTTGTGACCATAATTAGCTAACAATGCTTTTAGGAAATACACCCGTTTAGTCTGATCACTTTAGAAAAACACTGTAGTATGGATTGCTTTTATGCTACCTTAATGTCCCTTTTGAAACTTCTGGTCCCCACTGACTTTCATTGAATGGGCAGAAAGAGGAGAAATGTTTTTCAAATATCTTCTGTGTTCTGCTGAAGCAAGAAAATCATTGTTTGGAATGGCTTGAGGGTGAGTAAATGTTGACAAAGTTTTCATTTTTGGAAGAATAATTTTTTTTGTTGACTGGCCAACCAGACGAGTCAGAAACCATGTTGCCATCAGACATTTCTAGCAGGGAACAGAAGAGTACCTCTCAGTCATGTATGCCAGTTGATTTTTATACCACCCATGTAGCTGCCCAGGGCAGGAGGGTGCGACAGGAATGGCAGCATGCTTATTAGGGTTTGACCTTGCCCAGCCCATGGGGACAAAGACATCTACACAGATTTATCATCATGCATAATCTGATAACAGCACTATACTGCCCAACAGCAGCCGCGACTGACCACAGACCTTGAAAATAGAGAATTAGAAACTGGACATGTTGTGCCATTAAGTTTTCCAGTAAGGCCACAAAGCTCCTGGAACCCATTTGGGTAATTAACTTTGAAGGTTTGTCCATGTTTCTTGAGACAGCAGAACTTCAAGAGTGAGCAAAGTAGAGTATGAACTTACTGAACTGCTTAATCACAGTGTGGTCAATGGCCTGCTATCCCCACCCCACTTTGGAACCTGCAACCCCTTTGATGGATGTCGGACAGGGTCCCTAATTACACCAAATGTGGGGTAATAGTCCCAAGAGGAGGACTGTCTTGCTTCAGTCGGGCTGCCAAACAAGTGAGATGGGGAAAAGTGGGAGGTGCACAGGGTGTGTGGTGGGTCCCACGTACCTGACCATCAAGGCAGCAATTAAGATGCTGATACACACATTAACGAGTCTGGCTCCCACCAGCAGAAAGAAAACAAAGGGAGTGGTATGGAAAAAGCAGATAACCTCGTCTGTGTTTGCTCTCTTTTCTTCATTCTCTCTCTTCCATTCTGTCATTCATCAGCAGTGTAAGCTAAGGCAAGGATAACTGTTACAATTGTTAATATTCAGGGTTTGAACAAACCCCTAATATGGCAACTTTGAAGCATAACTTTCATTACAGTGATTGTGCTATGGATTTATATGATACCTTAAATCATGCCGCTTGCTGAGGCGAGGTGTGCTATTACATTTCTATGTTGTGTGCTTAATATTTTTATGATAAAAGTGAATTGAAGGGGCTACATGAGGAGCCTCAAGGAGCTAGAATAAGTTACAATTACTTCAGTTTATGCAACATTGAACACCTCCGTCCCATGCTCAAAATGACAGATGGCAAAACTTTAGTGCTTTTGTAGCTTCACATTTAGACTACTGCAATGCCTTCCTCACTTTCCCACCAAATGGACCCTTTTCACATTTCCAGGGTTCTCAAAAGCAGAAATAGTCATAGTTGGCTGTATTAAAATCAGCAGCGTAAACTTATTTATTTATTTGTAATTTAAAGGGGTCATATGATGCTATTTTAAAGATCATTATTTTGTGTATTTGGTGTAACAGAATATGTTGACATGTGTAGGATATCAGACCGAATCAGACAATCTAAGATTTGGTCAGAACCGAGTTGAGGCACGAGGAGTCACAAAAATTCCACAGAGGCCCCTGACAACAGGATGTCATAAATCGGACCCCAGCCTCTCTGAAGCAAGCCTAAACCTAAGACCCTGTCACAGAACAGTTTTCAACATTAACACAAAAGAACACATTGACAAGTCCAATTTTGGGGCAAGTTATCAAGAATAATGGTCAAAAGAGATGCACAGCGTGACCGCCACATGGAAACATGTGACAGTGATCACAAGCTTCAAATTGACTTCCTCCACTTTACGACAAGAACAGAGAGACTAAAATTCCTTAGACATTTTAATCTCTGGTCTCCTTACGTCCACAGAATGCCAAAGAAACTTCATTTCCATGCACCTAAATGACACTAAAAGGACTGGTGACCAGCTAATAATTGCTATGCATAACTCCATATTATGTATCTAACCCACATGTTTAACCATCATGTCTTAATCATTTATTGTGTATGTATTGTTAATAACTATTGAAGAGCTTAAGGGGTCATATTCATGCTTGGTATGTGTGAGTTTAAGAATTCATGCTTGAAACGTTTCTTTGACAGGCAGTTCACTCTCCTGTGATGTGACCCTGTTCCCCTCACACACACACGTGTTACTCTGTGCTGCACAAAACTCCGCGTTTGAACAGTCAGTAGCAAATACTTAAACTAGCAACAAAACATACTTACAGTCGCTGATTCAGAAGCGCCAGATTGTCATAGCAAAGTCGGAATTTACCCTTTTTTTAAAAAATAGCCTTTGTGCACAGCCAGCCTTGTACTCTTCTAGGTTCAAAAAACTCCATAAAGTTTACATAAAGTCGTCCATAAAATGTGTTGCACAAATTCGAACATCTGGGTTGTGCTGTTCAGTTGTAAATAAATCTTAACCAATGATTCCTAATTGCATCTACTTTCGGAAAGCCAAATAAAGTGCTTTTGCTTTCGCACTGAAACACACAGTGTCTCCCTGACATGGCTGCATAAACACTACTGTTGTTCCTGAAACCACGCTTTCTTTCTTCTTTTTCTTTCACATATTGACGTAGATATGTGGGGGCGTGTTAGAACGAGCCGTTTTAGGCATGGCTGACTCTTAACTTTTATAAAGAATATATCTTTGGATTTGAGACTTTAGTCTTTGCAACTTTACAGATCTTCTTTATGCACCAAGAGCTTGTAACACTCCAAAGAGAAAGGAAAACTTGAAATCGCATCATATGACCCCTTTAAGATTAAGGTAATATTGCTAGATTTACAATGTTAATAACTGTGGAAAAGCACCATCACAATCTATTGAAAAGGGTCTATAAAAAAACATTGCAAGAGAACAATACATACCAAACTCAGCAGCAAGACTTCCCACTTCCACCAAATCCTTATTGCACATCCTTGTAAAATGACCTTTACTGGTTCCCTATTTTTTCCCATATTCAATTAAAAAATATTCCTCTTGACACACAAAACTTTGGTAACACTTTCTCACTATTAACTAGTAGCTTATTAGCATGCATATTACGAGCATACTGGCTGTTTATTATTAGTCACATATTAATGGCTTATTCTTTAGGCCATATTCTAGATCCCTTAACCCTACCCAATACTCAACTCAAGAACAACCTTACTATTAACTATAAGCAGCAAATTAGGAATTTATTCAGGGAAAACTCTTAGTTAATAGTAAATATGTGTTCTCTAATCTAAAGTGTTACCAAAACGTTAATGGTCTTGCTCCTATCTATCAGTCAGAGTTACTTTACACACATTCCTGCTAAGGTCATCCATGGGAGGCAGGTTGCTTCTGTGTTTTACCCTCAAGTCCTCAATACATTAGCAACTGCATAGCAACACATTTAGAATAACTCTGTAGCCTTATACTTATTATATATAAGTTATTAGAGAATAACTCTAATAACTTTAGAAGAACACTGTAGCATGGAGGTGAAGTTTGCACGGATAAGCACCACTCACACACACTAATTTTTCCCAAACATGTAAAAATCTAGATCTTTCTGCATTCATATCACCAACAAGTTCCACTGTTGCCCAATAATTAATTTAATACTTATGACATGTTTTTACTGAAGATCTCTAAATGCCTTTGTCTTTTTCTTTTTACTTACTGTCCGTCATCCACTCCTGCCACCCATGCTGACAGCTGCCCACTTGGCAAGTGCCTTGGCATGTGACAATTAGTGTAAAGGTGGAGGGCAGCAAGAGGGGGGTAAAGTTTTGTACTAGAGAAGGAATAGAGGGTATGCTTTGTCCAGCTGGCTGTTCCTAGCATTACAGGCTTGGCTTTGTGAAGTCTGACAGCTGCATTTAAACTGTGTGTGTGTGTGTGTGTGTGTGTGTGTGTGTGTGTCTGTGTGTGTCTGTGTGTGTCTGTGTGTGTATGTGTGTGTGTACTTGTGTGGAATACATTTGTTTCATTAGTCAGTTTGTTACAATACAATTTGTATTAGTCTGTATTAGTCCAGTATAAACTGTAAGTTTGCTAAACACCACTGTTGAACTGGCCCAAGAGTAAAATTCACATATTGATTAACCTCTCCATACAGCTGCCAGTGGGATAATTAAAGCCAAAATAATCAAAGTAAACACCCCACCCATCATCTAAATATGGGCATAAGGAAAGACATCAAAGAGGAAGCTTGTGACAGATTCTTTGATGTGTAAATCATTCATTTTTAAGACCTCAGTCTATCTTCATAGAGCAATCTGGTTATGATGGAAAAAGGAAATGTGTCATAAAGTTGAGGCAGTAAAGTCCTGAATGAAGATAATAAGCACAGTGGCATTTCAATGTGCTCTATTGAATTAATGAGTTGAAACGACTTTCTTCTGAGCTTTCTGATTGGCTAGCTGTCTAAGCGGAGGTAACTGGATTGTTTGGATGTTGCAGCCATAAAGCTTGTTGTTATCTTAGTCAGTGAATGAGGGCAATTGAAAGACGATCAGGAACAACTTAGAATTCATTGAGCATATTTTTTGTCACGCGTATCTTGTTTAGATTTCAGTCAGTATCAATATGGTTTTGAACTTGCTAGCTCTTCAGTGCTATTATGGGCCTTTCTGTGCACATCTGTGTGCAAAAGCCTCATGTATTGTTTAGAGCCATTCAGCCCATAATTTAAAGTAAATATCTTTATATCTGAGCCCTGTGATGGACTGGATATTCACCCAGAGTGTTTCCCTGCCCACGGCCCGCAAATCTGGGATAGGCTCCAGCATCCCTGCGACCCAGAATAGGACAAGCCATTTGGAAAATGAAAGGAGGGATCTTCATATCTGTCTATATATTTTCCTAAATTCCTGCTTGGGATAAGTGTTCGAGAAAAACATGATTGCTTGCAGACTCTCGTGTAGTTTTGCTAGCTCACATTGTTCGACGCTTATACTGCCAACATTCAAAAGCTGAGAGCTGAGAGCTGAAAGTAAGGGTAGTTTGCTAACTTGGACCTGTTTCCCCTTTTCCCATTTAAAATATGACCTCTTACCCTACACACTCTCCTAAGCCAGAACAGGGGGATGATTTGGGAAGCCTGACTGTCAATCTATTTAGCTTTTTCCTGAACGGACATCAGTCAAACGTCCTTTGAACCCCCTCCTCAATGGCCACAGTGCCAGCTGATTACCTTCCTTTAGTTATGTAAATCACTCCCACAAGCTCAACGCCACCACAATGGCTCTTTTTAGTGTGGTAGCTCCATTGCCTGCAAAAGGGATTATGACTGTTTAAAAAAGCCAGTCATTTCAAATCAGGCCCATTATATAGCGCTTTACGTAGCATTGCCGTTTGTTTGTTCCTGTCTGGAGGCCATTTTTCACCTCTTTGTAAAATTCAGTGAAAACATCTGTTTGTCATCTATAAACACTTTTTACAGAATCATAACATGATAAAAAATTATGGTCAGTCCTTTCCATCATCCCTGGTGAAGCCACATGCAAGGTTTATTGGCTGATCATTGGAGGAGTTCAGCGCTATAACACACTGAATGTACAATACTTTGAGCATTGCTGTAAGACAACAATATTCACTGGTGTTGATTTTATTACCATAATTATTAAAAATAAATAGTGGTGTTATAGCTGGTAGGCTATAATGCTTTTTTTGTGTTTTTGGAAGTTAGCCAATATCATTACTTTGTTTTGTTTTTTACTATTACAAAGCATCATGATGGTACAAAGCATGCAACATGAATTTAAAATTAATTTAAGCCAAACCATAGCATGGTATTGCTAACTAATAAAATGATTGGAACAATACTACAAAAAAATGTCACACAGGTCACAGGTCACACAGTAGCTGCTGGGAACACCCCTTGTCAGAGCCATGCAGCCATGTTTGAACAGTGTTAACATGCACTGAGAGACGTGAGTCAGCAATATTTAAGTCACTTTAGACTTCAGCTTAACTCTGCTATTAAAAGCACACATTCACAAAAGTAAACTCTGGTGTTTGTTACAAAATGAATTTCATTGGATGAATATCATGTAAAATAAAAAAAGGGGAAAGCCTATGCAGGGCAATTCTGGATAAGATAGTTACATCTGTCTCTAGAAATAATATGTTGCCATGCCACTTTTGTAAATGTGACATCAAGGGTTCAATTGTAATATTATGAAACTACGAGAATACTTTTTGTTCCGGAAAAAAAAACAAATGACTTTATTCAACAATTCGTCTCCTCCACGTCACCCTGTAGCACCATTTTGGAGAGTATGCACTGGACGCAAACAGCGTATGCTGTTCTGTGTCAGCTGCTGTTCTGCGTCACGCCGGATCTGTTTCCTACGTTGCTGTGATTTGATCTGAACGAAAACAGCGTATCTGTGTGACGCAGCTGACACATGCAGCTGTATGCGTTGGATGTAAACAGCGTATGCTGTTCTGTGTCAGCTGCTTGTCTGCGTCACGCTGTTCACGCTGGATCTGTTTCCTACATTGTTGTGATTTGATCTGAACGAAAACAGCGTATCCGTGTGACGCAGCTGACACAGAACAGCATACGCTGTTTAAGTCCAGCGGATACTAGGTCTTACGAATGTCTTATGGGTTTGAAACGACATGAGGGTGAGTAATTAATGACAGAATTTTCAATTTTGGGTGAACTAACCCTTTAAGCAAAAAAAATATAGTAACATGCTCAACAAAAGGATCTGTTCAGCTTACAATGCTCTTCCACACACACACACACACACACACACACACTTCTAAACACAAAGCCATCAGCCACCTAGAAAGACACTTTGGCGGACAAAGGGGGAAGGGGTGCGAGGCCCATGTGAGACAGCAAGGCAGCAGCAGCAGCGTGGCTCAGCATTACAGCATTAACACTGATTGAAAGCTCCAATTGTGGCCCACGCCTCGGCATGCTCCTCTGGCCGTACATTCATCGCCATTTCCTGGGGCCTTTGTGTATTACTGAGTTAGAGAGTGAAAGGGGAGGGGGACAGGGCCACCCGACCCGGAACATTGGCACGACACGGTGGGCCCCCACAGGAGCGGCTCTACCATCTGCCGCAGTAATTCAGCCGCCCGCATGCCAGAGCAGCCACGCGGCCCACTTACGCAACACTACTCACCATGGGCCTCTCCACACAAAGCCCAGAAACAAACACCACAAGCCAGCCTGGAATTTTCTCCTCACTGGGGCCCTTTTTCTTTTCTGTAGCCCCTTTTGAACATTTGTGTTTGCCCCCTGCTCTCATCAGCTCAACCCATGATGCCACTGTGGCATCAGAGCTGAGTCCTTCTGGCAGCACAGAGCCTCACCTCTCCTCCCGCAAAGCAGAAGGCCTCTTATTCAAACACGGTTTTAAGCGCAAGTAGCTGGCAAGTCACAAGGAGTCCAGGAGGACCAAGTCAGAAATGTTGCTCATTTCTTCCTCATTCAACTTTCCTGGTCCTTCCTACTTGTATTTGACCATATTCATAGTCATTCCCTACAGATGTCTCACAGATTACCAGTACTGTAGGAAAAGGATTAATTGTTTAACTTTAAGAGGACTGTTCAGAGCATCCATTACAGGGCATAGTTAGAACTCTTTGTTGCAATTGTTCAACATCACCTTTTTGAGCCGTTTGCCTTGAGCCTTGTTTCGACCTCCAATTTAATATGTCCATTTCTAATCATAATGCCCAGAAAATCTCTCTGGAGTTTAATTTTTGACATTCTTTACATTTGCTCCAATACCTACACCTTTTTGCTCTGTCATTGATATACCTTCATATACAAAATGCATCATGTAGAATTTAACTATATCACTTTTAGAAAAAATAGCACCTTTAGAGGTACAAAGGGTCCCTCAAAAAGTTTTTACTGTGTACTCTTTAGAGGTGGATAAGGTACAAGTGTAACTTTGTAGGGTACTGCCCTAGTGACAGCAGTGGTACCCCTAAATCACAAGCAATGGCTGTGTTCACACAACAGCAGAATGCGGTTGTCTGTTTCCTGTTTTAGAGTGCCAAATGTTGTGTTCACACATGGTTCAGTTATAAAAAAATACATTCTATAACTCCAGAATTCTATAACCCTAAATTGTCAAGATTCACAACCGCTGCACACATGCTTTTAGAGCCGTTAGTCATTTGAAGGTTTTAGATTAAGCCTCCGTCTTTCGCTCCCATCGGTTTTGTGGTCTGGGGCGCGACCCAAATGTCATGCTCTCCACTTCTAAATAAAAAGCATTCAAAGATGCTGTTGGTTAATTAAAGTATGACGAATGAACTTGTATTCAATTGGACTTGTTTATTAATGTTGTTTTAATGTGATAAGACTTTCTATGTCATGGACATCACCATTCTTCATATTTACTTCTGTAACTGTCCAGCTGCTCCTAGCTGTTGTATAAACAGGACAATATGAGAATAACTTTTATAAACATGATTGTTAATCCCAAACACAGACTGTGTTAACACAGCCAAAAAGGGCCCAATTTACCTGAATTCACCATACATTTTGAAATGCATTGCTAATTGAAGAGAGCTTCAAAAATATCTGTGTGGTCTAATAGCATGACACCAATGGCTTTTGATCTCTTCAGACCCTCAGTGGGTTCTGGTCATATTGCTGCTGTGCAGACATCTTGCAGGGGTCAGATGGGACATCTTTACTCTTGATCTTGATTCCTCTTGCTAGTGTTAGGAGAAGTTCAGTTTTGGTACCCTGTCCTATGAATTTGGAGGCATAAAGAGAACCACATGTCCCACACAGCTTATTACCGCTTTGCCGGTCCGGGGTCATATGGCAGAAAATTGACACATAATCCAATCTTCAAGGTTTGGTTTGTGCATTCGTGGACCTGCAGTCATGTTTGGCACAGTCATGTAGTTCATATGCCATATGTATTTCTATAGCAGTGGAGCTTAGTGCAGCTAATATTATGAGCATACTAAACCCTCAAGAGCAAGACCAGGCTAATGCCGAAGAGCTCCCAACAGGGTTCTCCCTGCACCCTATGGGCGTCCGTCTGCATCTGGATGACATTACTCTCTTCCTGGTGCTGATTAGACAGATGATGAGGAGGTTGGGGTAATCTAAACATGCCTCCATTGCAAACCACTCATTAATATTAATTAGTCTCCCATTTGTAACTGTGCTTGGTTTAGAGGTGGAAGGAAAGAATAAATGTTTGGTGGTGGTGTTTGGCATATATGTACAAAATAGCTAGTGACTACTTAAATGATTCAACTCCCACACCTTAAGTTAATATACTGTATGTTACTGATTCACTAGTCTGTATTGCCATCATGTCCTTATCACAGTGGTCAAAACTAAGAATAAAAGTGAAAGTGAGTCAGGTGATTTCTTGGAAATTGCCCTTGTAGTTTAGACCAGGATGGTGGGAGTCTGAGAGATTGGAAATCATCAAATCGAAGAAATCTTGAGCTGTTACTCTTCAAAAAGTGTCTCCTCAGGTCTTCTTACTACCACAATGTGTCATATTCTGCTGACAAGTCAACAGGAAGACTGTCTTTTACCCAAAAGTTAAGTGTACTTTGTTGAAAGCAACATCGCCAGTAGGAGAGAGGGATGAGATACATTCTGTCGGCAGCTGTATCAAAAAACTACTGCATGAGAAAATGCATACTCTGCCTGACTTCTTTGATGGATTAATGACCTTTTAAATTGGTAAATCTTGTGAAATTCGAGATGTCAAACCATCTTCAAAAATATAGTGTTTAAATCATACTCAAGACAGAGCCTATGCACAAGCGGAAGTGATGCAAGCTTCTCAGCCCAACAAACCCAATTTTGGCTACGTCTTCATTAATCCAGAACACTCTCCGTCCACACTAGCATTTCAAGCCTTTTCCAAAAGTTTCTCGTCTATACTAAATTCACTTTACTGCGCATGCGTAATGCCTCAAAAAAGCTCACTGAGATGATACAGATGGAACAGACATGATACATTTTCATACAATTCTTCTGGCAGGATCATTTTATTTAGAAAAATATCTCACCATTCACTGAGGCATCTAGGTTACACTCACTCACCATTTTATGTCTGATCTAAAATGCAACTGCCCTCATGTTTTGCCGCTAACAGCAATTCACGTCACCCTGTAGCACCATTTTGGAGAGTATGCACTGGACGCAAACAGCGTATGCTGTTCTGTGTCAGCTGCTGTTCTGCGTCACGCCGGATCTGTTTCCTACGTTGCTGTGATTTGATCTGAACGAAAACAGCGTATCTGTGTGACGCAGCTGACACATGCAGCTGTATGCGTTGGATGTAAACAGCGTATGCTGTTCTGTGTCAGCTGCTTGTCTGCGTCACGCTGTTCACGCTGGATCTGTTTCCTACATTGTTGTGATTTGATCTGAACGAAAACAGCGTATCCGTGTGACGCAGCTGACACAGAACAGCATACGCTGTTTAAGTCCAGCGGATACTAGGTCTTACGAATGTCTTATGGGTTTGAAACGACATGAGGGGGAGTAATTAATGACAGAATTTTCAATTTTGGGTGAACTAACCCTTTAAGCAAAAAAAATATAGTAACATGCTCAACAAAAGGATCTGTTCAGCTTACAATGCTCTTCCACACACACACACACACACACACACACACTTCTAAACACAAAGCCATCAGCCACCTAGAAAGAAGTGGGATCCTTAACCAGCAAACGAGCTTGATCCTCTACTATGCAATGACCAATTCAAAGTAACACAGGCACAACACTGCCAGCCAACATTAGTTTCTAAATAATCAGGAGAACGGGCCCCACACTTTGGCGCGCTCCAAGACAAAGGGGGAAGGGGTGCGAGGCCCATGTGAGACAGCAAGGCAGCAGCAGCAGCGTGGCTCAGCATTAACGAGTGTTCACTGATTGAAAGCTCCAATTGTGGCCCACGCCTCGGCATGCTCCTCTGGCCGTACATTCATCGCCATTTCCTGGGGCCTTTGTGTATTACTGAGTTAGAGAGTGAAAGGGGAGGGGGACAGGGCCACCCGACCCGGAACATTGGCACGACACGGTGGGCCCCCACAGGAGCGGCTCTACCATCTGCCGCAGTAATTCAGCCGCCCGCATGCCAGAGCAGCCACGCGGCCCACTTACGCAACACTACTCACCATGGGCCTCTCCACACAAAGCCCAGAAACAAACACCACAAGCCAGCCTGGAATTTTCTCCTCACTGGGGCCCTTTTTCTTTTCTGTAGCCCCTTTTGAACATTTGTGTTTGCCCCCTGCTCTCATCAGCTCAACCCATGATGCCACTGTGGCATCAGAGCTGAGTCCTTCTGGCAGCACAGAGCCTCACCTCTCCTCCCGCAAAGCAGAAGGCCTCTTATTCAAACACGGTTTTAAGCGCAAGTAGCTGGCAAGTCACAAGGAGTCCAGGAGGACCAAGTCAGAAATGTTGCTCATTTCTTCCTCATTCAACTTTCCTGGTCCTTCCTACTTGTATTTGACCATATTCATAGTCATTCCCTACAGATGTCTCACAGATTACCAGTACTGTAGGAAAAGGATTAATTGTTTAACTTTAAGAGGACTGTTCAGAGCATCCATTACAGGGCATAGTTAGAACTCTTTGTTGCAATTGTTCAACATCACCTTTTTGAGCCGTTTGCCTTGAGCCTTGTTTCGACCTCCAATTTAATATGTCCATTTCTAATCATAATGCCCAGAAAATCTCTCTGGAGTTTAATTTTTGACATTCTTTACATTTGCTCCAATACCTACACCTTTTTGCTCTGTCATTGATATACCTTCATATACAAAATGCATCATGTAGAATTTAACTATATCACTTTTAGAAAAAATAGCACCTTTAGAGGTACAAAGGGTCCCTCAAAAAGTTTTTACTGTGTACTCTTTAGAGGTGGATAAGGTACAAGTGTAACTTTGTAGGGTACTGCCCTAGTGACAGCAGTGGTACCCCTAAATCACAAGCAATGGCTGTGTTCACACAACAGCAGAATGCGGTTGTCTGTTTCCTGTTTTAGAGTGCCAAATGTTGTGTTCACACATGGTTCAGTTATAAAAAAATACATTCTATAACTCCAGAATTCTATAACCCTAAATTGTCAAGATTCACAACCGCTGCACACATGCTTTTAGAGCCGTTAGTCATTTGAAGGTTTTAGATTAAGCCTCCGTCTTTCGCTCCCATCGGTTTTGTGGTCTGGGGCGCGACCCAAATGTCATGCTCTCCACTTCTAAATAAAAAGCATTCAAAGATGCTGTTGGTTAATTAAAGTATGACGAATGAACTTGTATTCAATTGGACTTGTTTATTAATGTTGTTTTAATGTGATAAGACTTTCTATGTCATGGACATCACCATTCTTCATATTTACTTCTGTAACTGTCCAGCTGCTCCTAGCTGTTGTATAAACAGGACAATATGAGAATAACTTTTATAAACATGATTGTTAATCCCAAACACAGACTGTGTTAACACAGCCAAAAAGGGCCCAATTTACCTGAATTCACCATACATTTTGAAATGCATTGCTAATTGAAGAGAGCTTCAAAAATATCTGTGTGGTCTAATAGCATGACACCAATGGCTTTTGATCTCTTCAGACCCTCAGTGGGTTCTGGTCATATTGCTGCTGTGCAGACATCTTGCAGGGGTCAGATGGGACATCTTTACTCTTGATCTTGATTCCTCTTGCTAGTGTTAGGAGAAGTTCAGTTTTGGTACCCTGTCCTATGAATTTGGAGGCATAAAGAGAACCACATGTCCCACACAGCTTATTACCGCTTTGCCGGTCCGGGGTCATATGGCAGAAAATTGACACATAATCCAATCTTCAAGGTTTGGTTTGTGCATTCGTGGACCTGCAGTCATGTTTGGCACAGTCATGTAGTTCATATGCCATATGTATTTCTATAGCAGTGGAGCTTAGTGCAGCTAATATTATGAGCATACTAAACCCTCAAGAGCAAGACCAGGCTAATGCCGAAGAGCTCCCAACAGGGTTCTCCCTGCACCCTATGGGCGTCCGTCTGCATCTGGATGACATTACTCTCTTCCTGGTGCTGATTAGACAGATGATGAGGAGGTTGGGGTAATCTAAACATGCCTCCATTGCAAACCACTCATTAATATTAATTAGTCTCCCATTTGTAACTGTGCTTGGTTTAGAGGTGGAAGGAAAGAATAAATGTTTGGTGGTGGTGTTTGGCATATATGTACAAAATAGCTAGTGACTACTTAAATGATTCAACTCCCACACCTTAAGTTAATATACTGTATGTTACTGATTCACTAGTCTGTATTGCCATCATGTCCTTATCACAGTGGTCAAAACTAAGAATAAAAGTGAAAGTGAGTCAGGTGATTTCTTGGAAATTGCCCTTGTAGTTTAGACCAGGATGGTGGGAGTCTGAGAGATTGGAAATCATCAAATCGAAGAAATCTTGAGCTGTTACTCTTCAAAAAGTGTCTCCTCAGGTCTTCTTACTACCACAATGTGTCATATTCTGCTGACAAGTCAACAGGAAGACTGTCTTTTACCCAAAAGTTAAGTGTACTTTGTTGAAAGCAACATCGCCAGTAGGAGAGAGGGATGAGATACATTCTGTCGGCAGCTGTATCAAAAAACTACTGCATGAGAAAATGCATACTCTGCCTGACTTCTTTGATGGATTAATGACCTTTTAAATTGGTAAATCTTGTGAAATTCGAGATGTCAAACCATCTTCAAAAATATAGTGTTTAAATCATACTCAAGACAGAGCCTATGCACAAGCGGAAGTGATGCAAGCTTCTCAGCCCAACAAACCCAATTTTGGCTACGTCTTCATTAATCCAGAACACTCTCCGTCCACACTAGCATTTCAAGCCTTTTCCAAAAGTTTCTCGTCTATACTAAATTCACTTTACTGCGCATGCGTAATGCCTCAAAAAAGCTCACTGAGATGATACAGATGGAACAGACATGAT
Organism: Sinocyclocheilus grahami; assembly: GCF_001515645.1. Lineage (NCBI taxonomy): Eukaryota > Metazoa > Chordata > Actinopteri > Cypriniformes > Cyprinidae > Sinocyclocheilus > Sinocyclocheilus grahami. The sequence continues at coordinate 223,621 of NW_015505363.1, forward strand.
ACATTTTCATACAATTCTTCTGGCAGGATCATTTTATTTAGAAAAATATCTCACCATTCACTGAGGCATCTAGGTTACACTCACTCACCATTTTATGTCTGATCTAAAATGCAACTGCCCTCATGTTTTGCCGCTAACAGCAATTGCAAGTAACTTTTCTGTCATCATTGCAGGACTGTGATATGAAGAGTGTACAAAATAACATGTAGCAACAGTGTGAAAGTGAATAGCACATAACAGGCATAATACTGGTATAAACATAGATACAGTATCTATTGGTACAATATGCATCACATGACTAAACATGCATCATCCTTTTCAAATGCCTCTGTTTGCACAGTCCACACTGCAATGCAAAAACGGCATTTTCAAATGTATCCACTTTGGAAAGCATTTTCAAAAAGCTCAGTTTTCCTTGACAAAAACACTGTCTCAGTGTGGGCGGAAGGCCAAAACGGAGTGAAAAAGATGCGTTTTTGAACAAAAACGTATTAGTGTGGACAAGGCCTTTAACAGTGCTGAACAGTGGTGGTTCTGCATGAACAAAACTAACCAAAATCCTGTGATAGAATGTTATCTCAACCCTAATACAGAGTTTCTGACTGTATCGGGACCGACACCTTGACTTTTTTGTCTCATTCCTAAAAGTATCAACTGTTGCAACTGATATTAGGAGAATGGCATAGCATGTAGGAGTTGCAGGTCAATGGTACGATAAGAAGGCATGCTCGTTCTCTTTCTTGTTTGACCTTTGTCAGTTCCTTGGCAGCATTGTTCAGCAATGCATGGATAGAGAGGCGCACCCTACTCTGTGCGGTTCTCTGATCCCTCCCAGCTCACTGGGAGCATGTTCACCTGAGACCATTCATACCAAAGTACACCTACGCAAGTCTCATCAACTCCCCTTTCATTTTTTTTCCTTCCACTTTGTGCATGTCGTCATGTTTACATGTGGGTGTGTAAAGCTTAAATTACATTAAACATTTGAATGCTTAATATAATAAGTATCTACACTCTCGCCTCAGTGTTAAATGCTGTGAAAATGTAACATAATATCATATGAAACGACACAGCATATGTACTTACCTAGCTATGAGTTTAGGTAAGTGCAATTAGGTTGAATTCATTTATGCGTAGGCATTTGAAAACTTAACACAGTTGCATGTTTTGATTTGCCATAACTAGCTGAGCCCTTTCACCTTGGGTGGGAGCCGCTAACAAAAATACTGTAAAAATGTTTTGTAGAGTAAAAAATAAACCTTGTAAAAGATTGGTTAAAGAAATGGAAACAGGTGGAAAAAATACTACCTATTAATTTGTCAGTTGAAAGTTAACTTACCATATATGACAATCAATTCTAGATGGCTTAACATTCCATTATACTGTATGTATTTTTACTCTAATTTAATAGGATAAATTATGATTTACCAAACAGTCTATGATCTATATGTATATAATACTCAACATTATATTATAAAATATATATGTTATCAGTTTCGCACATAAAGGTATTTTGTGTTACATATTACATTATTTGATTCAATTTTATTGCGTAATTTTATTGTCACGTGTTGCCCTAATGATGTTTTGTTTTTGTAATTATGACCCTGTGCACTGTCTATATATGCATATTATATATGGTTTATTTAAGTCCTCTTACAATTTTCAAATATTTTGGCTCTAATTTTTAGCTTTCTATACACCTGTATCATGATTTAACAATATTTTTTTCTTAAGTGTGCCTTTGTATCAGCATTGTTTTTGGACATGTCATGGTACTCTCAAAGTAAATCTAAATACCGTGGAATTCGAATATGGTAATCATTCAGTGCGATATATTAGTGCCTTGGTATCACCATGTACATTTTTGTAAGGGATGGCTATAGTGTTGCTGTAAAAAAAAAAAAAAAAACACCTCACAGGCTACACTCTTCCCTCTTCCCTTTCACACTCTCTTCAATGCCGTGTGACTGTTTGTATAGTCTCTAGACATGTCTTTGACTGACAATTGGCTATCCTTTTCCCTGTGTTATGATCTACTGTCGGATGTGTGGACCAGACCAACAGAGTCTCTATGTGGGCCACACAAAGGTGAAGAATTTAGCAGAACTCCTGGTCCTGCCACACTGTTATGAGGATGAGATGTGTTCACGCCTGGGTATGGGCCCTCACAGATGCAATGGTGCGAGACCACCGGCCTCTATCAGTCCATCCCACCTAGACTGCTGGTGGGGAGGGGAAATGTAGAGTGGTGTCTCTGTCAGACGATCACACACTGAGAAGTGTAACCAGAGCCAGGTGATGAGACACGGGCTATCCATTCATATTCCAAACAACTTGTCCTTCTTCCCAGCCTATTACATTATCTCTGTATGGATATGTAAGTGAACAATAAGTCAGTTACTCAAGGGAAGGCCTCAATGACTTGCATGTTTACATAATTGTTCATACTTTTATGAGCCTGAGATGTTATTCGATTTCACAGAGAACACTATCACATATGAATTTTTTAACATGTTTTTCCTTAAATATGAAAGAGTCAAGGCACATTTTTCAGCTTTATTTTCTCTGTTCCAATTGATTAGCAGTATGTCTTCACCACAGCGACTTTCAGAGGATCCCAACCAATAGTAAGACCATACACACCCATCTAATGGCGCTTTTCCACTGCATGGTACAGCACGGTACGGCTCGGTACGGTTCACTTTTGGGGGTTTTCCACTGGGTACAGTACCTGGTACTTTTTTTAGTACCACCTCGGTTGGGGTTCCAAGTGAACCGTACCATTACCAAAACGTGACGTGTAAACTCTGCTGATTACGGATTGGCCGGAGAGAATCGTCACTACCTGCGTCACTGAACTTGCGACACAAACACAAAAGAACCGCTAGATTTAAATCAGCACAGCCAGCGAAGGATCGAACGCAACTGTTTTGAACGAGCGCACCTTTTTTTAACAACCAAAAAGTTTTGTTGTCTGTTGCGGAAGAACAGAGGAGTCTCGTTGATAGCAGAGGAGCGGATCCAGCGAGAGCTTGAAGGGGCGATGCGGAATGAAAACGTTTTCTTTAGGAGTCGTGGTAGTAGAGGCGGCGCAACTATAACCACATGTGAATAATCCTGTCCACTCTAAAGCGGTACTGAACTGTAGTGGAAACGCAAACCGTGCCGAGCCGAACCGTGCCGAGCCGAGTCGTACCACGCAGTGGAAAAGCGCCAAAAGTGTGGTACAAGTAGCACTAGTGGTACTCAGGCTCTCTCTAGTGGTATGCAGAGGAATCACTAAATTAAATATAAATTAATGTTAATACATTTTAATTTAATCTTTGGTAAAGTTTTTTTTTACATTTAAGTACAGTATTTATTTACATTTTGGTACAACACATTTTAATTTAATCATTAAGTTTTTTTATTTACCTGTATGTAAGCACAGTGCAGTGTTAATGTTCAAACTGTGCATTTACAATGTTAAAGTGGCTGACAACAATAAATATTCTTAATAGGATTAAAACAGCCTCGTTTTTGAACTGTGCAGCGCTGCAGCTGAATAGTTAGGCCTACTATGCTGCTGAAATTCAATGTTGGTCATTATGGTGGTACTTGGGAGTGCCAAATATTTTCTGAAGTGGTACTTGGTATAAAAGTGGGGGCGTGTTAGAACGAGCTTTAGGTAGGCATGGTTGACTCTTAACTTTTATAAAGAATATCTCTTTGGATTTGAGACTTAATCTTTGCAACTTTACAGATCTTCTTTATGCACCAAGAGCTTGTTACACTCCAAAGAGAAAGGACAAATTGAAATCGCATCATATGACCCCTTTAAGGGATTTAGAATATGGTCATTCAGAATATACAGTATGCTTTATAAGTGCTCATTTGCAGGCAGTATACTAGTAATATGCATGCTAATAAGCAACTAGTTAATAGTGAGAATTGGTCCCTAAACTAAAGTGTTACCTTATAATTTAAAGTAATAAAGTATGTACATATACTTTAAGTGTAATATTGAATATCACACTACAGTTAAAATGGTGTCTTATGTGTTTTATGTCTTTTACATGTGATTTATGTTAGTCAACACATCAAGTGTTCTGTTTCAAAGCATGACAGAATTATTAAATCATAATGACTTAAAATTTACTTTGAAGTAAAACTATTAATTTGACATTATTACAAAGTGCACTTTCTTAAAAGTGTATAGTCATGAAAGTGTGCTAAGTAAACTTTAGTCTTTATTTCATTCATCTTTTAATATCTGCAAGTACAGTTGTAGAAAAATGAACTTTTAAGATTTGATGTACTCTACAAGTGCACATTTAATAATAATAATAATATAAAAAAATTCACCAAGGTAAATAACATAAAATAAATATTAGCTATAGATATTAACACAATCTTTGCCAATCAAATTCCAGATTTGCAGAAATAGACTGCGTAGGTGGCAAAAATCATCAACCAAACCTAGTGCGGCATATGAACAGCAGTCACTGTTGCTCTGTTAGAGAATTATCATGGGAGGAAGTGTACTGACATACACATCTTGTCATAATCAGAGTGAAACTCTTAGGCTTGCTCTGTGTCTGGTCTGTAATGGCTTGAGAATGGGTCCACTGCAGAAATAGACTGCGTAGGTGGCAAAAATCATCAACCAAACCTAGTGCGGCATATGAACAGCAGTCACTGTTGCTCTGTTAGAGAATTATCATGGGAGGAAGTGTACTGACATACACATCTCGTCATAATCAGAGTGAAACTCTTAGGCTTGCTCTGTGTCTGGTCTGTAATGGCTTGAGAATGGGTCCAGGCTTGAATGGCTGCCATTGTCAGGCCTTTGATGGAGGCGCTGATATCTGGACCCAGATGAAGCGGTGGTCTGTGTGAAACAGGAAACAGAATCCTAACCTTCTGACCCCTGACCTTGGTTTGATGAACCTCTTACACATGTGGCAGGGTGGTAGGGGTCACCATCTCCCAGATAGCCCTCATCTGCCACAAATCTCCTCCACATTCCACACAAGGCCAAATTTAAACCTGCAGCATTCATTTCAAAGGGACCCTGAAAGAAAATAAGCACAATGCTTTGCAACATGAATGTTCCTTTTATTAGATCAGAATGAAAGAGCGTGGCTACACCTGACACTTAAAGGATTATAAATTGCCTCTATATTACATATGCAAATAGTTGTTTTAGTAATTTGGTTTAGATATTCCACGAGCAGATGTTAAGATAAAGGTTCAAAAGGTGCAAATGTCTTTTTTGTCACATTTTTCTGACCATAAATGTTATAATGCAGGAAATGGGCTGGTTTAAAGGGTTTAGCCTAAGCGAGAATTTTGTATGATTTATTCTTCTCACGGGTTTAACAATCTGTTGTTTTTAGAAGTGACATTTGCTTGCCATTGAAAATCGTGACTTTTCTCAAATTTCAGTGAATAACACCTTGTTTCTCATGACCTAGTGCTACATTAAGTACTAAGTGTAAGGTTTGATCACAAGTCTTGTAAAATTTCACTCGTTTGTTATTTATAAGCAACATCAACACATGCTTGCTGTCTGCTAAGCTAATGAGATAACAACTCATAAGTGTGTTGAAACTCATAACTGTGTGTTTTTGCAGTTACATTACATCAATGCCTCACATCCTACTTTTGAGTTAAAAAATCTTTTTTTTTTATGCTGTACACGTTTAGATTTTTGTTGCTTAAAAGTTTTTATTCAAAGTTAAAGATTTTATATGACAATATTCTTATAAATTCATATGACAAATACTTTAAAAAATGCATGCAGGTACTTTTTTAACAGAAATGTGTTGAGAGGTGTTGAGGAACCTGTTTTGAATAAACATGGCTTTGTTCTTGAATCCTAATATATTTTTGAATGCTCTATTCTTGAATGTTTATTAAGGATTAAGGATTTTACTTAAAAATAAAGTAATTTACTTACTATGATGTGTCTTTATGGCTTTCATTTTTGTTTGCAACCGGGGTTCTAACTAAACTTAAACCATAAAAACATTGTCATTACTTGAAACAAAGTAAACATTAACTGAAATATAATAATAATAATAATAATAAAACTTTTATAGCTATTATTATTATCATTTAACTATTATTTCAGCAATATTTTTCATTTTATGTAGTTGAACTTGTACTAAAATAACTAAAACTAAACTAAGAACTATATAGACACAAATATACATATAAAAATGAATAAAAAATATATAAAATTCCTAAAACTTTAACTAAAATCAATATGAACAAAAATAAAAAACAATAAAAACAAAACAACAAAGTTTTGGTCACACGTTATTTTAAGTGCCAATTCTCATTATTAACTAACTATTAACTTTTGCCTCTATAAACTCCTAATATGCTGCTAATTATTAATAATAAGGTAGCTGTTAAATTTACGTTTGGGATTAGGATTAAGGTATCTAAAATACGGTTATGCAGAATAAGGCATTAATATGTGCTTTATAAATAATAATAAACAGTCAATATGCTAGTAATATGCATGCTAGTTAATAGTGAGAATTGGTCCTTAAAATAAAGTGTTAGCAATGTTTTTTTTTTCTTTCTGTAAAATGAACAGGTATATTAATGATTATTTAAAATATTCCTTTCTTTTAACTTCCTCCCGAGACCATAGGGATGCTGCTAGTGTTTGTAAAAGCCCCAGTGCTGTTGGGTTGCCTGAGTGAAATGCGAGAGATGGGTAGGGTCTCAACACCAACACCAGGTTTGACACCTCCGGCACCTCAGGGCTACGACATTATCACAATAGATTGCTCTCTGTGGACTTTGCCGGAGAGCTGTGAACGTCATTGAGTCACTTTGGGCCCAAAGATGTTACATCCTCCATAAACATATTCACGCTAGACATCAGTGAGCTTTTCTGGGTTGGGTCAGCTCTAAAACACATTCATGTACAGAAGTCTGCTTAAAATGATCTTTGTGACTGTGTAAGCCTGAAGGATGAGGTTTGTTTCAGTGATTGTGTGACTGAGTATTTTGCTTTGTTCCAAAACCTAGTCAGTTGCCTTCAGATTTAGCATGTTAAGGCATAGGTACGCTTCTGATACAATGGCTGTTTCAAGAAGTAAGCAACTATGTTTCCTCTTAAGATTCCTTATTTTGGTCAGATTCTAAGGTAGTATGTCACCTTCATATGAAAAACATTCCCAGAATGCACAGCAATAAGCTAAGTGAAAAAAAAATAAAAATAAAAACAGATGGTCGAACTGTACAAATGATTAGTTTTCATTTATATCTATAAAAATTGATTCAGTGTAATTCAAATTGTATCATTTTACAAGCTCTTTGTTTGTTTTATGTATTTTCATGCTTATTGTTAGCTTAGCAACACGCTAACATAAAACTATAAGCTAAGTCTCCTGTTTAGCACTATTTGTGTCATCTATAGCCTAGCGTTCCAAATCAGACAATTAACTGTGAACAGTTTTTGAACAGAGTTTTTGTGTTTGCTTTATGTGTGTGTGAAGTTGTGCCAAGATAAGGGTTGAATCATTTCATACCAAAATTCCAGAGTTTGTAAGATATTTGACTCATACTGTATGCATTCTTATGTTACTGAATCATCCATATGCATGTTCATTTATTTTGCCCAACATTAGTCAGCTGTGATCAGATTTTATCACATAAAAGCATTTATTTTTCCTTGAGAGGAAGAAGTACACTTTAGCATACCTTTAAAAAGAGTACATATTACGAAAATAATATACTTTAAAATATACTTAAGTGAATGTAATTTATTTGAATACTTAACTGCATGTTATTTGGAATTAATTGAAAATGTATTGGAAATATTACAGTTTACATTTATATTAAATGCATTTAGCTGAACTTTAGAGTACTTTTGACTCACTATATCTTTATATGATGTAAACTAAAATATACTTGGTTACACTTTATTTTAAAATACAATTCTCACTATTAACTAACTATTAACAATGACTTTTGCCTCAATAAATTCCTAATTACTGCTTAATAATAGTTGGGTAGTTGTTAAGTTTAGATATTGGGAACGATTAAAATGGTCATATGATACTATTTTAAAGATCATTATTTTGTGTATTTGGTATAACAGAATATGTTGACATGCTTTAATGTTCAAAAAACACATTATTTTTCAAATACTGTACATTATTGTAGGTCCTCTATGCCCCGCCACTCTCAAACACGTAGTTTTCAACAAAGCCCCCTCCTTTGACAAGCGAGTTGTTCCAAACCTGTTGAACATAGAAGAATATATTTCAAGAATGTGGGTAACCAAAAGGTTGCTGGTCCCCATTGACTTCCATAGTACGGAGAGAGAGAGAGAAAAAAATACTATGGAAGTCAATAGGGACCAGAAACTGTTTGGTTACCCATTTTCTTTAAAATATATTCTATTCTTCAAGCCATAGCCTATATTTATCAAATACACTGTCACTGAAATTACTGCTAATTAAATTAGAAAAATGTTAAACTCACATTTCACAACCAGTTAATTTCACTTAAGACAACTAAATTGTATCTTCATTGATGCTTTCTGAGAATTGTTTATTCTCTCCTCAAACACATCTGACCATTATCTAAAACTCTTAATTACGTTATCCTGGCATGTGCCAAAGCATCAGACTTTTCATATTTTGTCAGACTTTTTACCTGCATCAGCTGATCACATTTTCATTGATACTTTTTTGATAATTGCTTACTCTTGCTTTGACCAATATTTTTAACAGGATTTATAATGCAAAACAGAGAGCTTACAACATGCTAGTTACATTCTGCCTAAAAAAACAAATGATGCAAATTAAGTACAGAGAATAGCCCACAGTGTTTCTATACCCTTTGGGAATGACTAGAGCATGTCAAAGATAGTTTGCAACAGCAATGCTATGTCAGTCAACAGTTATGTTCAAATTCTTTTCAAAACGAACTGGACATTTGTGACATCAGTTAGAAAGGAATGTTTAAGTTTAAGAGGCAGAGCAAATTATTACATTTTAATGAAATATTACAAGATTTTTTTTTTTACTCATGAACTGTACTTAATCAGACCTCATTATGCATTAAGAATGTAAATACGGCCAGTTTTCCTGTTCACTTTAATTTGTTCAAGAGGCACATGTTTTTGTGAACATCCTACAGGGCCATAATTATGTGAACGAATGTGAAACCGGTGCCTCACACAGTGGGTCTGAGGCCTGAGAGTGCAGGGCACTGCAGGTTGCCCCCGTCCAGAGGTGCGCTTGCACTTGAACCATGTCCATTCACAGTAGGAGGGGCTCTTCCTTTCATCTGTCTCTCTCCATGGAGGCCGATCGGGCCCCTGGTCCCCTGACCCCTCAGCTCTGTCCAATATTGTCACCTAATCCTTTCTTTTCTCCTGCACAATTGCGTCCCCCATCTCAGGGTTTGACTTTTTTCTCTCTCCCTGGTGCCCCTTTTCCCCCTTCTTTTCACTGCCCTCCTCCATTTGTTAAGTCCTCCCTCAATCTGCATTGCTCTCCTTCACCATCCTCCTTTCACACCACACACCCCCCCTTTTCCATGGCTCTTCCTCCCTGGACCCACCCCTTCCTTTTCCCCTTCTGCAGATTGTAGGGCTGCAGTGAGTGGCTCTGCTGCTGGGGATTATGTGCTTAGAGGCCGCTGGCCATACGATTGTGTGAAGGGTGGATAGAGGAATGCACCATAGGTGGGCAGCAGGCGGACAGGGGACAGGGCTGGGGGGTTATGCTTTTAAAACTGAGAATGGGAGATAGTGGCTAAAATATGGAAAGATTTGAAAATGTAACTTTCTTGGAGATCCGGGGTGTTTAACCTTTAAAGACCTTGGAACCCCCACCCATACTCTCTGTCAACCCAGAGACCCCCAAGATAAAAACAGCTAGATTTTATCAGGAACCCTTTAAAAAATAACATGAACAATAAAATTTTGAATAATAATAATAATAACATAATAATAATAATTATAATAACAAATATATAATAACATTAACTAGATTTATTACATATTATAATGTCGAATGTATGTATATATATATATATATATATATATATATATATATATATATATATATATATATATATATATATATCCACAGAATATGATTGTATGATTGGTAAGAAATACTGTATATTATATATGAAATAAATCCCATATATAACACATGAAATTACCCTGTAGCAGATCTATACACATGGAGCTGGGGAAGGTGAAGGGTTTCTGAAGCGCACTGTAACTGCTACAGCAAGCACTAGCCGAGTTGTTGATGTGAAAAGAATGTTGATGTGAAAAGAAACCAATTAGCTGCGCCATGTAGGCCATATATATATATATCCACAGAATATGATTGCTCGTCATTTACACCCTAAAGTACAAATTTAATTGAAAATGTAACTTTTTTTTTGTTTTGTAGATCAACGGTTTTCAACCTTTATAGACCTAGCGACCACCTCTCATACTCTATGCCAACCTAGAGATCCATTGTTTAAAAAGGTTAGATTTTTTTCAGGAACCTTTTGGAATAACTTTCATCTATACTGTAATAATATTTAATTTTTTTTTTTTTTTTTTTTTTTTTTTTTTTTTTTTTTGGCATTTTATGCCTTTTATTTCGATAGGACAGTAGGTCAACAGGAGGCGAAGTGGGTGAGAGAGCAAGAGGGGAGTGGGATCGGGAAAGCCGGGACTCGAACTCGGGACACCCGAAGTGCAAAGGCGCTACATGTCGGCACGCTGCCCACGAGGCCATCTGTGCCACAAATTGTATTGTTTAAAATAATAAATCTAAAAGATGAAGATAATAAACTTTAAGGTTTAAACTTTAAGCAGTGCTCACAGTTTTCACTCATACATTTTACCATATTTAAACCCACTCGAAATAATTTTTGGAAGAAAGAAATTAGAATTAAAGCTGCTCTCTACTGGTCAAAAGTTTGGAATAATTAAGATTTTTATGTTTTTGAAATAAGTCTCTTATGGTCAACAAGGGTATATTCATTTGATCAAAAATACAGTAAAAATAGCAATATTGCTCCAAATCAATATACTAGAGTGATTTATGAATAATCATGTGACACTGAAGTAATGACTGCAGGAAATTCAGCTTTGCCATTACAGGAATAAAATCCATTTTAAAATGTACTAAAATAGAAAACAGTTCTTTTAAATTGTAATGATATTTCACAATATTGCTATTTTTGATCAAATAAATGCAGCCTTGGTGAGCATGAGACATCTTTAAAAAACGTTGTTATTGCAAACTTTTCACCAGTACTGTATATTGGACCATATGGCTGTAGATGTGACACCTTCAGAATACTGCTTGTCATACTCATGCTCTTTACTCATGTAAAAACTTTTACATTCCTTCCAGGCCAGTAAAGTCAAATATTCATTAATTTCATATTACCAAAATGGTGAACCATAACATGTAAATGGCTTTTTAGACCACAGGGTGTTCATTACTAATAACTGGTTATGACTATATTATGAGTACCTGAATGTCCTTACCGCTTCATGTTTTTAAACATGTCTGGTGTGTGTGAAAATGTGGTCAACCGTAACCTCAACCATTCCCTGACCCATTGCCAAATGTTGACTTAGTGTCTGTGATTTTGGTTACTTTAGAGGAATAGTTCAAAGATGAAATTTCGGTCATTATTCACCCTCATTTGCTGTTCAAAATGTTGTTGTGCTACATGGGGAAAAAATGAAGAAAAATGTTGTGTTCACAGCAAAACCTTTTTCCATTTAAAAACTTTAGTAACCATGACGGTCCAATTGTAATAAGCACCATAAAAGTAGTCTACAATACTTTATATTACAAGATTATATTAATGCCTTATGTTACAAGGTTTTAAGAACAATGACATTTAAATGACTTGTAATATAACACACAAGTTTCATGAACTACATCTAAATTTTTAGTGATAACCACAGCTGTAGTTTGACTAAAATCTCACTTGTATAATAGCAGGTACTAATACAGTAAATACAGGTTTCATTTTGGGCTGAACTAATACCCATGGTCTAAAAGTAAAATGTGAAGGGGTGAAAGGATCAGAAGCAGGTCAGTTATGTGTGTTATGAGCAGGATGCTATTAGTCTGAAGTGTGCAAATGTCCCATCATCACCACCATATCACCTGACACAAACAAAGTATCGTGCAGTTTCCTGCTAATATATTTGGTGTATTTGATGTGCTTGACTGTCTCAACATGATCAGTGTAAAACTTTTTATATTCCCTGATTATTTTGTTCCTTTCAAACAAACAAATATGCCTCTCTTTTTTTCCCCTCCAGGCGACTGCTCTGCAGATGGTCTTGGGTGACTTGCATGCCGTCTGACTGGGCTTTCTGGCTAGCACCAGCCCTGCTTCACTGGGTGGCATGGTCCTCTTTTCTCTCTCATCTCTTATGGGCTTTTTCTCATGTATATCTCTATCATTTCAGCCCCTTAATGAGGATTGGATGAGCCCATTGATGTTTTTGGGGTCTTGGGGCCTGCTGTCTGCATGCCTCTCAATGAAGTCTCCTAGCAGCAGTCATCGGCCGCTTTCTTCCCCGGGTATTGTCACCCCTGAAAGTAACTTACTTCAGGCCTAGTGTGCCTTTCTCGCTCACTGTCTTTGTCTGCCTCTCCATGTCTTTTTTTCTCTGTCTCTTCCACCACTGGCCGTTACTGCTTGAATAGTCAATAGTGGCCTCCTGCCAATGGACCTCATCCGTTCTTGATCCCCACTCCATTTTGCACGAACGTACGCACACACATCTCCTTACTCCATATCGAAAGGAAAACATACTTTTCCGTTTCAGCTTATGATCTATTGAGGTGCCACAAGCCTGTATTTTTCAAAGCTTCTTTGCAGCAGGTACGCAACTTTAAGTCAGCCTTTGTGTGTCAGAATCCACATTTGCACATTTCTTCCCAATGCTACTCATGGTGCAATAGACCATCCTTTGCTCTGTCACATCAGTCCTCACATAAGCTCTGAAGGCTGTTCTCTCGGGCAGCTGCTGTTCTTGCGGCTGTTCTGTAATGCTTCCCATTTCCACAAACTCTTTAATGCTTCTGAGCCTCCCCTCTGCTCTCTTGAATGGTGCCCAGTTCCGAAGCACAGAGAGGAAAACAATACAAAACCCGCTATGATTTTAACCACCTGTTCATTGCAAATCAGATCTGTTGTTTCAAAATGAATAGCAAAGTAACCCTCATGCGTAACATCATCCAGCAGTGAATTTATATTAAAAACTGCTCTCATATTTGAAACTTTAGTCATGATGATATATAATAATAAATGCATAAATACAGTCCCTCAACTATATGAGAAGACTAACAGGTCTGTCCACAAATGAGATTTTCTAGACAGCAATTATTTTATGTTGAGGACCTTTTATTTTTTTAATTTCTGTATTAAAATTAATTCATATTTTATTCATTAATATTTGTCTTTTTTGGGGGGTGAGGGTTCATAAAGTCAAGAATGTCAGGGACAACTGTACTGATATCATAATTGGGTAGGGGGCGTTAAAATTAATTGTTGTAATTAATTTACAACAAATTAATGTTGTAAATTAATTATTTGAAAAACTTTTGCCTGCCAAATCTAAGTCATGTGGTGCAAAAAATATTGTGGTGAAATCAACAAACAAACAAAAAACTGAGAAAAACACATAAAACATAAATAGGAAATAATATCATAGAGACGACCTCTGCAAACCCTCATGACTGCATGTCATGGTCAATAAGTAAAATATTACATAATTCGAACTTTTTATGTTTAGTTCAGGCTGTTTGTAGTGTAACTCCCCAAAAACCTAATATTTGTGAATTAATAATTACTGATATTTGTAAAAATGCATTTTACCTTAAAGGGATAGTTCACCCAAAAATGAAAATTTGATGTTTATCTGCTTACCCCCAGGGCATCCAAGATGTAGGTGACTTTGTTTCTTCAGTAGAACACATTTGATGATTTTTAAGTCCAGCCGTTGCAGTCTATCAGTCGTATAATGCATGGCAATGGTAACAAAATCTATGAGAGTAAAAAAAACATGCACAGACAAATCCAAATTAAACCCTGCGGCTCGTGACGACACACTGATGTCCTAAGACACGAAACAATCGGTTTGTGCCAGAAACCAAACAGTATTTATATAATTTTTTTACCTCAAATACACCACTATGTCCAACTGTCTTTGAGCGCACGCACGGCTTCCGGGTAAATGCAGAGCGCGCCTCTCCTCGGGAGACCGGTCTCTTCCCTGTGAATGCACTCTGGTGTCCTCGTGGGTCCAGGAGGGGTGCGTAGAGGGACTCCCATGCCGCCAGAGTTGTGAGCTGCCGGACCCGCAGTCCGGACGAGATTTTTTCTGGACACTTTGTTTATTTTCTGTTAATTAAAGCCTCTCCGAGGCTTGACGCCACACCCACTGTGTCTGTCATTTGCCACAGTACTTTAAAAACCACCATGACTTCCCTTATTGCAGGGTGGAACCTCATTGGCTGGTTTGTCAATAAAGGCAGCGCTAACTGTAAGAAAGCTACTCACTGGCAAAAGTCTCTGGCCTTACTGGAAAAGGCTGGAGGTCTGTACAAAGACAAATTGTTCCTGTACTTAACATGAACCTACTTTACGAAAGAGTTATGCTAAAATAGAATCACGATTACCAAATATCATGCCCTTTAAGGACAAGAAGTTGCATTTTCACGGCCTCTCGTTCCTCTTCGTCATTCATTCTTGCATTAGTGACTGTTACTATGCCACAATAGCTTATAAAAGTTAACATGTTAATGTCTGATTACGGGATCACTTCCAGCTAGCTGTTTTACTCTGATCTGTGAAAAAAAGAAGGAAAACTTATTGGATTGTAGTTGGTGGTGTGGCAGAGCCACTGGGTTTCTGTGTGGGCTGCTAATCGTGTCTTATGCAAATCCACATTCCTACATGTTCTTTTATGAGCACCTCTTTTATATGTACCAAGCATGCTTGCACTCTTTTTTCTCATATCCCCCTCGCACTGCCATTTGCTCTCACCCATACATATAATTTTTTTTTTAAAGATATCTCAGTGGGCTAGTGTAATTCAGGCAACATTTCAGTATCTTACAAATGTCAAAGTAATTGTTTGTTAAGGTAAATTGACTTGGAAACAAATGCAAGGCAACAAGATGTCCTACAGCTGCTGATCTCAGACTGGGTGGGATGGTCCTGTCTGGGTCTGTTGGAGCACAGCATTCAGAGTAAGTGGTCAGGCATCCACCTCTAGGGGGCCACTATTGGCGCTTTTGCTATGTGTCAAGGAGCCCAGGTGTCAGTTCACCCTGACCACTCTAGATTTGGATGGATGCCGGCTTTGAACTGAATGCAATGCCTTCAAGTCATGTCTGAATTAGAGTATTTATGAGATGAATGCATGATGTCGTAATTACCAGTGGGAAACTTGAGACTGTTGTGAACAATAGTGATCAAGCATGACAGACAATATTAATAATTTAGTCAGTTTATGAGGTGGCAGGCTTGCATAATAATCATAATAATCATAATAAATCATCAATTACACCTTTTGTCAGGGAGTGAAAAAGAGAAAAAGTCATATGTGTTATCTATTCAAATTCTATTACACAGGACCACAACTCCAGTAAACAATGACTGATTTTTATGCTTGTTTTTGAGAGAGAGAGAGAGCGAGAGAGAGAGAGAGAGACTACTCTCTGAATGAGAATATCCCTCTTTTCAACTGAATCAGCAGGCTGGATGGCAGGAAGGGGTTATCAATAGGGATAAGGGAGTGCGAACAACCCCCTCAAAACACTGCGAGAAAGAGAGAGTAAATGAATGTGTAAATGTGCATGATGCATTTGATTTAATAAAATTGTCAAAATGTTCTGTGAAAGTAGACTAGAGTACAATAATCATGAGATGGCCAACAAAGAATCACAGCATGCAAAAACCAAACCACCAACTTTCACAAAGTTCTGCACAGACCCATCCCTTTCTTCTTTGTTTATTAAATAATTTTATTAATTTGATTATACTTTCAGCAACTACTCTCTGCTCAGCTGAAAAACATTAACCATGTTTGCATCCATTTCACGGAATTCCCTCGATTTTCCCAAGCAATCAATTCAGAAAAATGTTAAAAGGTCCACACATACCAACTGGGCCTGCTCATAAGGTTTTCAACCATGTTTATAAACACACACACACACACAAATTATTTTATGATCACATTGAGTTAACTCAAAATATTAGAGACTTTCTGCTTTGTTCTAGTTGTCCAACACATTTCGGCATGTTGTTGTCATGCTCATCATTTGAATTTCCATTACAGAATTGAAGTTTTTAAAAATAAAAAAAAATAAAAAGTAATTTTTTCTTATAAAAAAATGTAAAGAAAATTAAATAGGCTTGACCTACCCTACCTGTCAGAACCGGAGTGATGAGAAATAGGGGAGACAAAAGGTTAGCTGGGCAGGGCATGTAGTGACCATTTGTCTTAGAGCGGCCATTAAAGCTGGAGGTCGCAGTTGGGGGAAATGGGGTCAGGTAGAATGCACTTTTGATATGGTGATACATTTTGTGAAATCCTTGCAGTGTGAGATGTGGCGAGGCTGTGGGAAGATTTGCTCTCCTTTGTGGTGAGCCTCTCAAGGCACTTGCATTGTGTCCCATGAGCCTCTGAACGGGAAATGATTCCTTTAATCATGGGGTAGACCCGACAGGGGCTGCATTCGGGCAGCGTGGGGGATTGGAGTCTGCAGTGAGCGCTGACCACCAAGCTTGCCCTCCCAGCAGTCTCCTCAGTTCTGAAGACGGACATCCTATAGAGGGGACTGCTGTGAAAGACAACTAATGACTATTCTATAGACAAGCTAAAGTCTATGTAAGCGGAAAGTCAGCCATAGTAATTTTTCTTATGTTCAGCATTAATTTAACATTTGTTTCCCATGAACATGCTATTTTGTAAACTTAATTTTTGAGAAGATACTTTTTATGCAGTTATTTATTGCTTTCTGTAGCCACTGTCACAGCAACTGGCTGTTAACATTTCAAAATAAAAGTGCTTTAACCTCCTTTGTGTGTGAGGAATTTACAAGGTTCTTTTTTCTTTTTGTTTCACACACTAAGCCCGGTGGCCTCTAGAAGCAAGGAGAAAATAAGGAAATGATTTCACCCTCTGCTCCTATGGCAGATACAAGACTTCCATTGCATTTGAAGTCTACTTATTTTTTCATTGACCAGTACATGGTGACAGAGGTGAAAGTTGTCTAGATGTTTGGACAGACATTGGGTATAAAAAAAATATAGTACCGTTTCACACATATTGTTCAGAAAATGTCATCACAGTCGTTACATACTTCTAGTTATTGCTGCTGTTCCTCTTTTGGAGATGTAGCATGCTCAGATTTCAAAGAACCACCCATCATACTGTCTAAAACATATAGGACCTGTCAGATACATACCCATTATAAGCCTTTATGAGATTTTTTGTCATGGTAGCCATTCTGGTTGCAGCCTAGAGTGAGACCCTATAAAAAGTTCCATGAATGCCTGCGTAGTGTCGATGACACACTGCATTTTATGACCTCTGCACTCCAATTGCTGCCATTACGGCCCCAGACAAAAGGTCCTCTCAGAAACGTACATATTTTTCCACATGCAAAATTGGAAATTGGAAACTTCCTCTCACAAGCTGCAAGGCTTTGTGCTGGACAGTCATGAAAGGCCTGTCTGGTGAAGAGGTGGAGTGGGGAAGAAGCAGAGGTTTGGGAGGAGGGGAGGTCATGTGTGTGCTTGGCCTAAGGACTGAAAGCAGAGACTCCTGTCTTTTTGGAAGAACAGGAATGTCTTTTGAAGCAGACATGAGCACCTAGCATCTTTCAGAAGGAGAAACCAGCTGATGAGGTGACATATATGAGGGAAGCCATCTTGGACCAGATTGCTCACAGGAACAGCATACTAGGATGCTGCCAAAAGTTCTTAAATGTGGCAGGAAGTCAAAGCAATGTTTAATTTCATCTACATTTCCAGTAATCAGCAAGGCTGCAGGTAATTCAACTGAATCTTCAGTAATTTGAACACAATCGCTAGCTTAGCTAGCCTGGATTCTAAAAACGCACCAAATTGGAACGCCTGGCTGTGGTAACGTTTAGTCCTTCATCCATGATCAATGGCTGAAATGACATGGACTTTATTTTATGTCAGGGAGTGGATATCACCTTAACCATTGCTGTCAGTACAAATCCTGTGCAGGAATTACACCATTGCAAACTGGATTTACCATCAATGAAATCCAGATATGGAGAGGAATGCATGGTATGGTCGGAGGGGAGGAGTTACAGAGGGGTGGTCAGTGGGCTAGAAGGGGGGTGGGTGGCCGGCTCTCCAGTACTCATTACCAATCTGTAAATATTTACCCTTCCACATCATTACTTCCCAATCATCACATACTCGATCATGTATGAATCAGAAAGGAGTGGAGGAAATGAAAAATAAACTAGTGTCAATGCTCTGTGACCATTCATTATTCTCTAGAACTAACATGTTCTGGTGTTATAGCAGAGACACAAGGAACTCAACAAGATTCACACGCTTGTAAACCAGTATTAGTTTCACCTTATGTAATTGAAGTTTACTGGTTGCTACCAATGGCAAACTACTTTTAGAAAAAAACTTTAAGTTTTAAAGCAAAGGTAAGGACCCTCACACTCCTATATCTATGTTAATAGCTTTGGGTAATTAATGTTACTTAAGGTTCTTGTAACCAATCAAGGCTTTATGAAGGTGACCAAAGCTTGCCATCTAGTCTACATTCACCATACTAAACTTAGATTCAGTTTGGTACTGATTGCAATGAAGAAGCAGTGTTTTAGTCACAGATGCTGTACAATATGGGATAAGATGGAAGCCTGTGTTAACCCAGGCCTATCCCGCATGTAACATCCTTTACTCAGCTACAATCGGTAGCACTTTAGCTAGTCCAGTGATAAAACAAAAGGTACTTCCCAGACCCCCTCAGAGATCAGCCTCAACAGAGCATGGCAGAAATGTGACAAGACATGGCTGCTCAAGTCTTAGGCCTCCTTCAACATCTTTACATGGAAGGTCGTTTTGGAAAGGGGGCAATACACGGGTCTAGGGCATTCCTGCAGCTCTTTCGGATTTAAAGAGTCTCAGATTTCAAGGTGGTCAAATCATTGGCTTCTCAAAAGTGAAAGTCTAGAGTTTCTGTGAATACCAGCGTTCCCTTTCATTGCTCTTCTGGTGGCTACAGAGAGCCTCTGTTAAATAGCCCATACGCCTGTAAAATGGCAGATGGGGTCTGTCAGGAAAGTCAAAGACCACCAGTAAAACTGAACATGTTGACACTGTTTGGATAAGCAGAGCCAATGAATCCTGGCTTGTTGTCTACGGCTCACAAAGTCACTTCCAGTTGGAGCTGCATTAAATAAACAAGTGGGTTTTCTTCTCAACACTCCTCAAAGTACACCACAATAATCACATTTAGATAGTTCCTCTAAAAAAAATAAAAAAATAAACTCCAGTATTGGTTTGTGTGTGTTTTGGGGGGAGGGGCAGTTTATGGCTAAAATTATGTTATGTCGTAACCAACTCGGCCTTTGTTACTTTAAACACTTGAGTCCTGAGACAAATGGATGATGTAAAACGATCAGATTCAAAGAGATTTTAATGCAAGAAAGGGGCTACAGCTTAATATACTATAACATCCTTTGGTCATTTGTACATTTCCTGTTTGGCGACAGCTAACAGCTATATGAGACTGTCTGGAAGCTTTTGAGCCAAAAAAAGTATGTTACAGTTTAATCCAACCCTACATTCCACAATAAGGAATGCCTGAGTCCCTTCATTAGCTAATACTATTGTGAATTGCCTTCATTGTCTCCTTTTACCCCCACCTCCTCTGAAGAGACCGTGCTGTGAGTTTCCACCACTCTTTAGTCCAGACCCAATTCATGTCACCCCAATCTGCCTGTCTATTCCAGAGCTTTGATCTATAGAGGATTTGAAGAAAAAACAAGACCTCAAGAATAGCCAAGGCTTATTGCAATTAAAGTGAGCTAAAGTACAACTAAGTGTGTTTGATATTCTAATATTGTCACTTTATATAAAAACTTGTAGCTTTTTTATATATATCTTCTCAGATCGTGAGCAGATAATAGATCTTCCTTTGTTAGTGGCCTATAAAAGGCCAAGAAGAAATAATCTTGCAAGAAGTAACAGTCATGTCGATTCACTGAAGGCATAAAAAACCTTTATGACATTGTGACACAAGGTTTACACCTCAGTGGGATCTTGCAAATCGAGATGAGCAGATGACAAACAGGCTGTTCACCATTTCATTTGGTGTTGGTTGCTTAACAATAAATATTACAGTAGTGTAAAGTCATGGGCTTGGGTCATCAATACCAGAAAACCTGAACTTTAAGGATACTGAGAAAGACGAGAGATGGCTATATAGACCAGGATTTCCTGACGATCTATAGAATACACAAACAATGCCCAAACCTGAAACAGATTGAGAAAATATGGACTGGCTCCCTAAACAGGTGTGACCAATCACAGACAGACACTGAGGCTGCATCCATAATGCTGCCTTTACAGTATGGAAGGGATCAACGAATGTCTGAATTCAGTGTTTATGAAATATCCTGTCTACTAAGATGCCTTCATCTAGTTTGTTTTTGAAGGCAGCGTAGAAATGTCCCTTGCTGTCTGTGATATCCCATAATTCTGTGTGTGTGGAGATTGGCAGAAAGCATAAAATTGGCATTTGAAGGAACGGTTTAAAGAAGCATTGGAAGCAAACTATTTTCTTTACAAGGTACCTTCATATACAAAATGCTGCTTGTGAAGTCATTGATTGACTGGCCAACAAGGCTGCAAGGCAAATGCTTTTGACTTTAGATGCAGCCTGAGAATGTTCACCCTTAAATCAATCATTGTTGAACTAGATCCCTCTTTACTAAATATAACAAAAAGCAGCCAATTCACAAATCCAAATTTTAGTCATCAAGCAATATCCTCACAACATTAACATTAACTGAGAGACTCTTTACACCTCTGAAAACAGAGATTTGCATAATAGGATTCAGCTGCATCTGTGGTTTAATTAAGTTTGTGACCACATTGCTTTGTCAAGGATCAGGGAATGCAGGAGGAAACTCTCCAGGTTGCCAACCCATTTGTTAAAAACACCTCCACCATGGGGGACAGAAGAGTTAAGAGAATGCTGGATATAAGATGCTGGATAACAATAGTAATCAGTAATATTGACACATAGATTAAATTCTCAGAGCAGTAATGAAACATGATAGACAACTCAGAGAAGTACTGAAAGATGTTTTCCTCTTTTGCAAGATGACTCACTGGATCTTCCTTTGAGGGTTTAACGCAGGAGGAATTGTTTGTATACATTGTAGACAAAAGGATTGTAGAGAGAAAAAGAGAGAAGAGAAGAGGAAGGAAATGTTACCATGTGTTGAGATGAGCTGCAGAACTGTTGAATGGATAGGCAATGACACTAAGTTAAATAAATGGAGGAGTACAGTCACTCACAGTTGCACAGCACAATCAAAGCCTTCTCTCACCACCACTGCATGTGTGTGTGTGATTTGGACCAGGCCTGATCCAGCACAAACGTTAAGCTGGCCATGTGCAAGCAGGGGGCACCCCAAGGGTTATGCGGTTGAAAAAGGGACAGCTGCGGCCCTGAGGCTTGTGTTGATACCATACACAGTGTGTGCCTCTACCTCCTACACCCTATAGTTTCATCACATGTGAGAAGACACTCAACCTGCTTTCCAGTTTGTATTGTAATTCTATGCAATAAACATATGTACCGAGTGTAGGTAAAGTAAGACAGTAGATCTTAAAGTGCCATTTGTAAGGTTCCTGATATAATTTTGGGAGTCTCCTACAACAGGTTTACATGCATGCAAGATAAAAAAAAACACTTCCGTTATCATGCACTGTCGGCTTCACAAATGTGCAGATCTTTAACATTCATAGACAGCTACATTGCACACTGCATGAAAGGTAATATTTGAAAATGTAAAATAGGGGCATTTTAAAACCACAGTGCACCTTGTTGTGGCTTGCTCAGTTAGGGTTAGAAAACAATTCATATTCAGTAACACTATCATATGAGAACAAAATTTTAATTGAGCTAGATAATGACATAATAACTTTGCAACATTGATACTATTATAGACAATAATGAAGACCAATGCCTTATTGAAATTGGATGAAAATGAGGCTGTGAGGGATAGACTGACAGTCTTTACAGTGGCGTGCACTGTATAAAGGTCCTAGATCACATAATTTTCACTACTTACAACTTTAAAAAAAATGAGTTTTTCTTGTAGCTTTTGA
Source organism: Sinocyclocheilus grahami (assembly GCF_001515645.1). Lineage (NCBI taxonomy): Eukaryota > Metazoa > Chordata > Actinopteri > Cypriniformes > Cyprinidae > Sinocyclocheilus > Sinocyclocheilus grahami. Next base: position 246,031 of record NW_015505363.1, read on the forward strand.
TGGCGTAGAGGAGACTGGTTTTCCTTACGTTAACAAATGTTGGTTTTCACGAGACACTTCCGTTATCATGCACTGTCGGCTTCACAAATGTGCAGATCTTTAACATTCATAGACAGCTACATTGCACACTGCATGAAAGGTAATATTTGAAAATGTAAAATAGGGGCACTTTAAAACCACAGTGCACCTTGTTGTGGCTTGCTCAGTTAGGGTTAGAAAACAATTCATATTCAGTAACACTATCATATGAGAACAAAATTTTAATTGAGCTAGATAATGACATAATAACTTTGCAACATTGATACTATTATAGACAATAATGAAGACCAATGCCTTATTGAAATTGGATGAAAATGAGGCTGTGAGGGATAGACTGACAGTCTTTACAGTGGCGTGCACTGTATAAAGGTCCTAGATCACATAATTTTCACTACTTACAACTTTAAAAAAAATGAGTTTTTCTTGTAGCTTTTGATGGCGTAGAGGAGACTGGTTTTCCTTACGTTAACAAATGTTGGTTTTCACGAGACTCACCAGCGCATGCACAACGCCGACCTCATACGTAATCAGCCCGGAGCTGCTTCTGTGTACAACTGTTGGAGCAAGCTACATTAAAGTGATTATTACATTTTGAATATGGATATTTTTCTTACAAAAATGCATCGATTCGATACAGGAGGCCTTTGTTCATCCCCCGGAGTTGTGTGGGAAACTTTTTATGGATGGGCGCTTTTTATTTAACTTCTTTTGGACTGATGCATGCAACACCCGCTGAGTGGCATTAAACAGCTTGAAAGATCAAAGACACTTTTTAAAATAACTCAGACTGGATTCATCTGAAAGAAGAAAGACATATACACCTAGGACGACTTGAGGGTGAGTAATTTATCGGCTAATTTTCATTTTTGGGTGAACTAACCCTTTAACTTTTAAATTCATTTTTCATTCCTACATTTAAAAAATGTTGTGTGCAATATTGATAGAAAACCACCTCAAAGTCCTCCCTTTTCATACAAGGGATTATGGGTAATATTAGCCCCAAAATATGCATGGATATACACTTTGAAAGTCCAACAGAAATATTATATTTCACCTTTGACAAACTGTTTTACATTTATTATAATTTGGGACATACTAAATATAATCTTGCATATAATATTTATGATGAAATTTTTTTTTTTGAGACACAACCTTAGTATGCTCACATTAGCACTCTTTCACTTTAGATTTATTGTTTGTTACTTTTACTCAATCCTCCCCCAACTTATTTGACTTCCCAAACAAATATCCCATCTTCACTTACTTCTCTTGTGGTCTTAACCTCTTTTGCTTCGACATTGATTTATAATCTAAATGACATGAAGAACTAAGCTAAACTAAAGCCTATAATAGTGAGTGGTCTCAGCACTGTTAGTGGCTGACCTCCATGGCTGACCCCTCTGCCCCAGGTCTCAGATGCTAAAAGTTACTCGTATCACCTCCTCTCACACATTTCCTTAGAGGCCTTCAAGATCCTCAGCTTCATACTGTAGGGCTGCTGTTTAGTATTGACAGAAAGTCATTCTAATTAAATATATTATTTCGTCCAATGTTTGAGCATTATGTATTTTTTTGTTTTTATAATTGTTTAACTTGTTAGCTTAGTGACAGTTGCTAACAAGCTAACACAGACTAACAAGCTCTGTTACACATCATGCAGATAGATAGATAGATAGATAGATAGATATTAGATAGATAGATAGATAGATAGATAGATAGATAGATAGATAGATAGATAGATAGATAGATAGATAGAGGCTGTTTGAGTATTATATAGCTAGCCTGCAACGCTCTCATATGATACTTAAAGTATAAAGGATCAGGTATTTTTTACATGTTTGGTGTAAATAAATATAGTTAAAGCATTAACACCATCCATGTGTTGAAATAAAGAGCCTATGTGAGTTCAAAGCCTGAACCAGTTTTATCTGCCCTGAATATGTAATATAGACGAGAAGCTGTAGGGAATTTGGACCAAGATGAGTATGGCCTGTTTACAGAAAGAGGCTACTTTGTTAATGTTATGTTAAGCTGTTTTATGAAATGGCCTTTTTACATAAGAGCTTGACTGGATTGTGTAGGTCTGTTTTAAAGCTTGACTAAATCCTGATTTATTTGCATTGACAAATGACCATTGATTGTTTTAATGAGAAAATTCACACACATTGTCATCAACAAAGGTAAGGCTACATGTGGATACAGGATTTTATCGAGGGTTTAGACAAATCCTCACGTTTGCCTAAAGAGCCCCTGTGTGGTGGTGTTAATTGTAAGTATGTGTAAGTAAAGAGTGTGTAAATGAATGCAGAGAGGCTGCCTGCTTTTAAATGGGAGACCACTTGGTTAAATACCTGAATACTCCAGGCATTCACAACTGGTAAACAGCAAGGATGCTTCAGCCTGCATTGTCTCAATTACACACTCAACAATTAGCCTGTGTTTGTGGGCTTGGTGCTCTGTTTACGAAAATGAGAAAACATCCATGCATACGCAAATGCCATCAGATTCTCCTATCAGTGCTCCAGATGGTCCACCTCCATTTCACCCCTCCCTCAGCCCAACACCATCTCCCCAATCCGCACAACACCACCCCTTCCACCATCTTAACCCTAATGAGCCAACTCTGTCTGGATTCAAAAGGAGACCCGTCCGGGTCATATTAAGGAGCAAATTTAAATGAACTGTTTGTGTTTCAATAGGTTGCCAATGGAATGCGAGCTTCTACATTATGAGTTCCCGCAGGGTGGTCTTCTTGCTCCTTGAGATTCACTTTAGGGGTTCAGCTGGGGGCGCCATGGCAGTGGGGGTTGGATGGGTGTAGAAGTTGGAAGATTAGGGTGAACTTTCAAGCTATTGTCCTGACTGTTTCCTCTTCCATTTCATAAGGTAACATTGTGGTCTCCTTTTTGACAACTGGTCTGCATTTTATATTGGAATCGGAATTGAAATATTGGAATCTCCCAACATTTAGTTTAACAACGGACAATGTAAATTGCTAATTGCTACACAGTAATAGGAGGTGGTTACATTTGTGACAAATTAAGATATCTGTGTATGAGTGTCTCTTCAACTGTGGGCACTTTTGCCTCTGTGGACTTTTAGAAAGTGTTTACGCACTCACTAGTGTTTTATGTCTAGTATTGTCCAGTAACAATGTTAAATATTGTGCACAGGTCATTTCTCAAACAGTGTCATTTTAAATGATATACTGTATTGCATTGTGTGGTAGAAATGTCATTTGACTACTTTTTCTTACAACAGCTAATTTCATAGTTAGCTACATTTGGGGAAAGTCTGTAAAAATAGTGCACAATGCAGTGTTAATATGGAGAATGAGTTTTCGGAATTGATTTTTGATTTTCATGTATGTATTTATAAAATGCCCAAGTAATATTTCCATTTATTTATATGTATTCCTTTGTCTTTAGGGGGAAAAAGGGATAGAAATGACAGCACAAAGGTGGGACAGCTATAATTATTTTCACACAATACATTTAGCAAAATAAATATTTCCATGCTAATTATTATTTACATACTGTAATATTTACATGCTGTTATTAATTAATAATGATTTAGATTTTTGTAGGTTGAATTGAAAATAAAAGTCTTAAGTAATTACTCAGCACTTATATAATTACACTGTAACAATGACACCTTAAAATAAAATGTACCATTTTTTTAAACAAAATAATTTAAATTGAACCAAATTTAAATAGGACAATAAATGTATCTGAAGTCAGAGAAACAAATATGTTTATAGCAGGCAATATTTGTGAACATTTTTAATTAATTGGCTGAGCACTACATTGTCATCTTTTTAGTTGAGACTGATTTGAATATTTCTTAGTATAATGCAAAGCTTACTAATATAATAATCTCCAGTACATCACACCCACACACACACACTTATACATAAACAATCTGTCCTCTGTAATCTGTTTAAAGCATTTGAATAACTGAAGCAGAAGTATGAGGACTCTATGATGAAACCTCAAATCTCCCAGGATGTAAAGCTGGCAAATAAGAGCATTTGCATCTGAGATTCCTCAAATTTGTTTCCAACTGCTGAATGTTGCATTTCAAACTGTTGTAAACAAAGAAAAAAACTGTTTTGCACATGTACCCCTACTTTTTCACACTGCACACCAAAAAATCTATTTAATTCTACATTTGTGATTATTCTACAACAATTCAACATGGGTGGTTAAATATTTCAAGACCATTAGTACATGTTCGTCAAAGCATCTCATATATATATATATATATATATATATATATATATATATATATATATACCATTAGAAAATGGCTCTAATTGTTTGTTAAAGTCTTTGAAAGTTGAAACAGAGTATAATAATGCATCTGTACTAAGGAGCTGCTGATTATGGTGCATTATTATTTTTAGACAGGTTAGATGCACTTGACATCAAGGCTCAAATCCCAGACGAGCACAGTGCTATTGTCGAACCATCCTTGATCAGGACTGTTGTTGGAAACGTGCAGTCCCTGATAAAGCCAACCACTTGGCTGATGCTTTTCACACAGCATCTCTCAACTCTCCTCAGGTTTTGTGTACTGATCCAGGTCCCACTCTAAGGGGCCCAGGCACAAGAGCCATTCATCACCAATGAACAGCTGAAATTAGCCTTGTTAGTTGTAATAGGACGGAAATGCTTAAGAATACAGTTTAATCCTAATTGTTCCTATATTTTAGGTAACCTGTAGACAAAACAGAGAGGGATGACAGAGGACATACAATCTCTAACTTGATGGAAGTCACTAAGTACTGTTTAAAATAAAGATTTAACAAAACATTAAAGTCAAAAATGCCTATTTGTTACATAATGAAAACGAATGAATTTAAGTCATGGAGAGACACAAAATCAGAATACCAGTGCAGATCCCTTCTCTTCTCAGTTTCTTTGCTGTCCACATGAATGGCAAAAATACAATAAATAAATAAAATAAAATATAAAATACAAATTATAATAAATGTTTAAATCTACATAATGTATATATTATATTATATTAATTATAAATAAATAAATGAATAGATAGACAGAGAGATGGATAGATAGATAGATAGATAGATAGATAGATAGATAGATAGATAGATAGATAGATAGATAGATAGATAGATAGATAGATAGATAGATAGATAGATAGATAGATAGATAGATAGATAGATCTCTGTGATAGAAGGTATCACAGAGAAACATGGAGAAAGCATCTCTGTGTGCGCCATCTCACCACGTGCACAACATCAGGAAATGACATACAGGTGTCTCATAAAACACAAGTCAACAACTACTTCAACAGGAATGCTAAAAACATGGCTAATTAGACTTCATAAAGGTGCAATGTGGGTGATGCAGCAGCCATCATGCTGTTCCTCGCAGGTGGGCTACCGGCGCTGTGATAGTTGCTAACAGATACATAACAACAACCGATGCATTCCCTCCTTCGCCTCCTGTCCCTAACTACAACACAAACACAGACGATTCTCACGCGGTAACAATAAACTTCCCTCCAGTCCAGAACAGATGTGAAGTGTGTTCCAGTTCACAGAGTATCTATGTAGTGTTATACTTTATAAACTGAGCATGCAGTAGTTTACTTCATTAGACAAAATTTGTTAATTTTTCATGTAAAAGTGATTTAATGATATGTATGTGTTTTCTGTACTATTATGTGTGTCTTGATAAATCATGCATTGTAACAGTCACATCACTTGTAAGAAAAAAAACCTTAGAAACTACAAATGAGATGCATTAAACAAAAAAAAAAACAAACAAAAAAAAACTACAAGCTATCAATGAATCCCTCGTATAGAAACACTTTGCATTTATTAAAAGTATTTGATTGGACCTGCATTTGTCTAGCAACTGTTTCTTAAATCTTGCTGAACATGTTAACACAGTGATAATGGCTCATGAACATAAGACTGGATGTCAAAGCAACAGCCCAATGTCTAGCATTAGGTGATAAAGCATATTGTTAAAATTAGAGTCCATCACTAATAAAAAAAATCTTAATTTTGAATCATCCATTTGCTCAATTTAAGGAAATGAGAGTCCAGTATTACTAATGGTCTTTTAATGAGGTTGTTCATTGAGCAAAACTTCAAGCATTGTTCTATGTAGCTGAAGTTCCCTATGGTGAACGAAGGAAATGTACAGTGTGTAAATAAGTTTCTCTGTAATTACTAACATCAGTTGTACATGTATTTTACTTATTGGCTCTCTATCCCACACTCCAGAGCAAATAAAGCATTAGTTCACCCACAAAATGGAAATTCTGTCCAGTTGCTCATCCTCATGCCATTCTAAACTTTAATTAATTAATAATTAACAATCATAGGTATTCAGGTATACAAGATGTGTTTCTAACACACATAACTGTTGGTATGTTTACAAAGACACTGAAATTACATTAGCATTTTGCAAAATTATAAAAGATATACATAAATTTATGAAACCTTTTAGGTTCATAGAATATTAAATTAATGGAATTAATAGGCTGAATGTAATTTATTTAATTATGGCATTCATTAAATATGTTAAATGCCATCATATTAATTTAACACATTTACATTATTCTCAATTTAATTATAATACATTGTTCTATTTATTTACGCGTGCCTTGGAACAAAAGCTTAAAAATATCTTAAATGCATCTGCATATTACGTAGGATAGGAGCTCCTCATTTTTTTTAATAATAGTTCAATGGAAATATAATATAAGATTTATGCTTATATGTATGCTTATTTTATTTTGTAAAATTATATTATATTAATTTATATATTATATACATAATAAAATGGTGTTATAAAACATTATAAAATATATATTATTAAAAAGTATCATTATTATTATAGTATATTATTATTGGTTTATTTACATTGCTAATGGTTTGGGTGCTTGGTGGGTATTTATTTTTGGTTTTGAATTAAAAAAAGAAAAAGAAAAAAACAAACGCTAATGAGAAAAGGCTGATTTTCTATGCAGTGAAAGTTGTCAACAGCGGTTACCATTTACTTTCATGGAAAAGAGCAGCTTTATCATTCAGCTAAATTTATCTTGTTCCACTCAAGAAAGAAAGTCTTACCAGGATTGGAACAACAGAATAAATTAAAATTTTCGAGTGAATTCGAAATTCTATTCTTTTTTTTATGGTAACTGAATTTCAAGCAGCACAGAATGAGCTGTGCATATTGAATGGGTTAGCAGGTGAAGATAAAAGGAGAGGAAAAAGAAAAAGGCTGATTTTCTATGCAGTGAAAGTTGACAACAGCGGTTACCATTTACTTTCATGGAAAAGAGCAGCTTTATCATTCAGCAAAATTTATCTTGTTCCACTCAAGAAAGAAAGTCTTATCAGGATTGGAACAACAGAATAAATTAAAATTTTCGAGTGAATTCGAAATTCTATTCTTTTTTTTATGGTAACTGAATTTCAAGCAGCACAGAATAAGCTTTGCATATTGAATGGGTTAGCAGGTGAAGATAAAAGGAGAGGAAAAAGCAGCTCAGTTTTGAAGCAAACCCACTGTGGAGGCCAGCCACACAAAACTGCATCAACCACATGTAACAAAAAGAAATTTACGGTCATTTAACTGCTCTTTCCTGTGAGGGCTGCTGGAGGCAGCAGGAAGAGGCTTGCAGCCTGCGAGTCAGTCAACTGTATGTTTTCTCACAAAGCAGATGAGTCCAGAGAGGGCAGAGAAGAACACCGATAGATCAGGGGAAGAGGAAAGTTAGTCTGTGTGGGTGTGCATGAATGTAGTCCTGCTTTAGTTAAATGTTCTCAGAGGTAACTGCTGCATGTGCTCACTGTGTGGTCATCTACCCAAGCTCTGATTGGTCAACGGCTGGCCAATGGGAAGACTGCACTTCAGAACCATTCATGAAAAACTGAGCAGATCTAAGTTTGAGTAGCTGAACAAACAGGATGTGCAGTGAATGTGAAGGCTATCACACCCCAGCATGCCTTCCTCCACCGGCGTTTCATTCAACTCTACATGGTTAAACTTCCTAATATCTATTGCTGCACTTCTGCTTATTTCATAAAATGTTCTTTTTTTTATGATAGACAAGGGCATACAAGTTTTTGTCTCTTCCTCTTTTTAGCAAATTCTTTTTTATCTCTCACATACACTATTTTGTATGCTGATTGAAATCATCTGTTTGCATTTCCCTAATTATATAAACATCACTCTGTTTTCATTTTTCTTTAAAACAGATAAATTCCTGATTTTTTTTTTTTTTTTTAAATAGCACAGGTTTTTCTTTCTTTTTGGAACTGATTGGCCTCATTGTTTAGAGCTTGTGCACCTAATGCATTTTTTAGTTGAAAAATACTAAAACAAATGCTTGCATAAGCTCTGATCAATTAGGACTATGACCAATCAGTTGCGAAAAGAAATGTAAAACCTGTGCTAACTGCAAGAAAATAAGTTGATAAAAATACTGAATCCATAATTGGTAATAATATAGCATAACAAGAAGTGAGTAATTTTTTGTAGCATTAGCTGACAAACTGGACATATTGACATACTGACACTTGGTATGTGTGTGCTTACACATTTTTTAGTATTTTGACAAAAAAATTAAAAACAATTCCGCCAACCCAAGCAACAAGTGGCAAGGAAAGTGTTGCTGCTAGTCTAGTATTTTCCCAGAATCCTGCCACTATCACTGGACATTAATCATTTCAAGTCATGCAAATGAACACAATTGCGTCTTATTGTTCTCTTCACAATTATGACTTTGGATGTTAATTACATTGTGCGAGCTGTCTCTTTAATACCGCGTGGTTTACATACATGTTGCTGCTGATTGGGCTGACATGTTTGACACACCCACCAAACAAGAGAAAATGCATCTCAAACCCCGTTGCACACCATTGCACACCATTTCCAGGAAGCATGTCATTCAAACCGGAAACCATAGCAAAACGTTGCACACCGGTTTGAGCTTGAACTTGCCCCAGCTGATGAATGATAAAAAAAATGACAGCCAATCAGAATCCATCCTGCTGTAATGAGCTCGAGAATTTAAAGCGGCAGAGGTGTGTGCGCTTAGAATAAACAAAGATTTTTGCTCAGTTGATAAAACTGAGCAAAAGAAATATATAAGATTATTATTATTATTATTATTACTATTATTATTTGAAAGAAATTAATAAATTTATTCAACAAGTATGCATAAAATGTATCAAAAGTAGCCTATATTGTATGTGTATGTGTGTGTGTGTGTGTGTGTGTGTGTGTGTGTGTATATGTATGTTCCATTAAACCGACAACACAATATATATATTGAACTCTATATATATATATAGTAATAATTGTAAAAATTGTTATAATATTTCACAATAGTGCTGCTTTTACTGTATTAAAGAAACACAACCTTAGTGACCAAAAGAAGCTTCTTTCGAAAAAGAAAGCACCACGCCAGCAGAGTGTATATATATATTGCTAAGATAATAATAATAACCATTTTCAATTAAAATGTTTAATTATTGAATTGTATATATACAAAATTATAAGTAGTAGTAGTAGCAGTAGTTGTTGACAGCATGTTAGGTTCAAAGACTCTTTAAGGTTGTAAACAAAATAACCACAATCACAAGCCCTGCCCTCTTTTATGGCATAATTATTGCCAAATTCAGATGGCGCGATCACAGACACTCTCTTGACAGTTTCGGTTTGGCTGCAGGATGCCACATCCAGCCTTATTCATCATGGTGCTCAGATAATGGTATTATATATAAGATGCCAATAGAGAGATAGACGTTGTGTCCAAATCCTGAAAAATGCTAATGACCACTAAAGACATCTGATGGAATTTAATGTAAATTTAGTTATAAATTCAAATGTAATTGTAATTCAGTTTCTACAAAGAAATAAGCATTGTTGTGACTAAATTTTTGTTTGGTCTAAAGCTCACTTGAATTTTGGGAACCTTACAAGTCTGTTTACAAACCTTCTGTAACACACTGTTTTATGAACAAAGGCTTATTGGGTTGTGTTTAATTCCAGTTCATTAGATATTTTTTGTTTGTTTCAATGCGAGAAAATCTTGAATTTATACTAATTAAATTTCTACAAAGAAATAAGCAGTGTAGTGCCTAAATATTTGCTTGGTTATTTCTAAAACTAACTTGAATTTGTTAAACATGAACCTTAGAAGCCTATCTAAAACAGTTTTTTTACAAAAATTGTCTGACTGTCTGGCATGCCTTCGGTTTCAGACACAACCTGATTTTTCAAACAACCTGAGAGACTTTCCCACAGAAGCAGATTTTGTAATTGGATCAATGTTCAAGAGTTCCATCAAATACTTTTTTCCAGTTTGTGGATATTTGACCAAAATTGATGGGCAGATGTACCCCTTCCAACATCCAAAAGACTAAACCCCACTTTTCAGAGCAAGAAATCAGTTGTCTTAGAGAGATGTTGTCTTTGCTTGAAGATTCAGGGCTCATTAGTGGGCCTGGATGGTGAAATGGCCGCACAAACAAGGTTGCCATTCACCAGATTGCGTCACTGCTCAGCAGGGCTGATGGCAGGAACGAGGCAGGTGTCTGAGGAAGCAGGGTGGGCACTTTAGGGGGAATGGGGGTCACATTTGCCATCAGGTTCGAATGCAACCTCGCATTCTGAATTGACCTCTGCTGGGGGAGCAGTTGCAATGTGCTCTTCGATCCGTAAATTTCAGACCCTTGTCTATTGTTTCCAAACTAGGTCAAGGGCCTGTGCTATCAAAATAAATTTGAGCTGCAGATTGATTGAAAAAGGAGGGGTAGAGTGGTTAAAAAAATGGCTAAGCATACAGAAGGACACAAGCTTGAAAATCCCAAGGTGCCATGGTTAATCTGTATCCAGGGATGTAATTAGTGATGGTGGGCATATGGAGTTTATTATTATGTAACTGTATGGTAACCCCTGGGAAACAATTTGGACCAGCCGCAGAATTGTATGGAAAAACCATTGTTGAGAACATTGTTTTAATGCTCTCAAATGAAAAATCAGGAAACAAAAGGAGATCGCTAGCATGATGCATTTACATACATGTGTTTAGACACACATTGAGAAAACTAAACATGTAAATGACATGCAGACTCTAAAACAGACATAACCCTATGCACAGCTTCAAAGTCCTTTGATGATGCATTGTTTTCTGAACAAAGGTTGATTGGGTGCATTTAATTTCAATGGCTGAGATTATATTTTTATCTTATTTTATTTTATTATTTCATTAATTATTTCACAGCAATTTGATGTAGAGCTTGGTTTATTGGGTTTTATTCAATTTCATTGGATGAGATTATATTATTGTATTTCTTTAAATGTGAGAAAACGTATTATATCTAATTTAATTTAATTTCTAATAATAATCTTATTTTATTTTGTTTTGTCACAGCATATGACAGAGCTTGGTAGTCCACAAAGATTTGGTTCTATTTAATTCTATTGGATGAGATTATATTTTTCCATTTCTTGAAACCTTATTTTATTTTATTTATTTTTTATTGTATTTTATTTATTGTTTGTTTGTTTGTTTGTTTGTTGTCACATCAATATGACACAGCTTGGTAGCCCACAAATTTGTGTATTGGGTAATTAATTGTTGTGCTTAGAATTATAATATCTGTTTATTGACCAAAAAAAAGGATTCTAGTTATGTGAATAATAAGATGTGAGGCTAAAAGTATAAGTAAATCAGAAAGAGTTTAATAACACGATGATCATAAATGTACAACAGACAGCCCAAAGCCCAACCTACCAATATCCCCCATTTTCTAATCTGTTCCTAATCTTGAACTGAGATAATCAAAGAATAAAACCGTATTTGTTTGCTTTTGTTTTAGCGGGCACATAATCTCTCTAAACCTTGTTCATGCATTCAATACCCCACTTTACCTCATGATCCCAGATTAGTGTGACTAAAGCAGACGCGTCCTGCAGGATATTTAGGAGTTAATTGATAGATGTGTGATAATCAATAAATCTGGCATCTGTGTATTGGGATTAGTTTTAGAGGACATAATGTAATGATATGGATTGCTATGAGCTAGTTTTTGCATCTGAGTTAGCAATGAGCACAGTGATATTTCTAATTAAATAATCAATCATAGAGTCTGTAGTAAAATACTTAAATCTCCCTCAGTAAACATTTTAATGCACTTTAATTTATTCCTGCCAATAATAGAATTAATTGAGCCAAGGTCTGCTCCGCAAGAAAAAAAAAACTGCCTCTGGGTTCAGCAAAATCTACTCTTATTAAAAACATGAGTGACTTAAGTGAATTTAGTTTTATTATTACAGCATATAGTTTCACATTGGATAGAGCTGCACTGTAAAAAAATTATTGTGATTTTAACAGTAAAAGACTGTAAAAATGCTACAGTAAAAACCTGTTAACTGGTTAACAGTAAGTTTCCATACAATATACGGTGAATAAATGTAATTACAGTTAATGTAATTTTACAGTAAAATACTTTAAAAAAATATGGTTTTTGGAAGTGAAAAATAAAAAGTCATTGTACAATTTACAGTGAAAAACCGTAAATTGACACTCCCAGAATTCCCTGCATGGCACTTCATATTTTATGGGGTTTTTTGTGTTTTGTTGAAATAACATGTTTCTTCTTCGTTTTTTCTTATTAGATGTGTAAAATAGGGTTTAATCTTACATCTAATGTTGTTAAATGAATGTTTATTGCATTTTTTCAGTTTCATGTGTGTCACCGTTATGGGCTTTAGTGTCTGTGTGAATGACACTGTGTGCACCTTCTATATATAAGAACTACCCTCCTCAGCTCTAGAAAAGCTGTTTGTGATGAGCTTTGGTTCATCATGTGACTTTCCTTATTTTATTTTGTTTTGTCACAGCATATGACAGAGCTTGGTAGTCCACAAAGATTTGGTTCTATTTAATTCTATTGGATGAGATTATATTTTTCCATTTCTTGAAACCTTATTTTATTTTATTTATTTTTTATTGTATTTTATTTATTGTTTGTTTGTTTGTTTGTTTGTTGTCACATCAATATGACACAGCTTGGTAGCCCACAAATTTGTGTATTGGGTAATTAATTGTTGTGCTTAGAATTATAATATCTGTTTATTGACCAAAAAAAAGGATTCTAGTTATGTGAATAATAAGATGTGAGGCTAAAAGTATAAGTAAATCAGAAAGAGTTTAATAACACGATGATCATAAATGTACAACAGACAGCCCAAAGCCCAACCTACCAATATCCCCCATTTTCTAATCTGTTCCTAATCTTGAACTGAGATAATCAAAGAATAAAACCGTATTTGTTTGCTTTTGTTTTAGCGGGCACATAATCTCTCTAAACCTTGTTCATGCATTCAATACCCCACTTTACCTCATGATCCCAGATTAGTGTGACTAAAGCAGACGCGTCCTGCAGGATATTTAGGAGTTAATTGATAGATGTGTGATAATCAATAAATCTGGCATCTGTGTATTGGGATTAGTTTTAGAGGACATAATGTAATGATATGGATTGCTATGAGCTAGTTTTTGCATCTGAGTTAGCAATGAGCACAGTGATATTTCTAATTAAATAATCAATCATAGAGTCTGTAGTAAAATACTTAAATCTCCCTCAGTAAACATTTTAATGCACTTTAATTTATTCCTGCCAATAATAGAATTAATTGAGCCAAGGTCTGCTCCGCAAGAAAAAAAAAACTGCCTCTGGGTTCAGCAAAATCTACTCTTATTAAAAACATGAGTGACTTAAGTGAATTTAGTTTTATTATTACAGCATATAGTTTCACATTGGATAGAGCTGCACTGTAAAAAAATTATTGTGATTTTAACAGTAAAAGACTGTAAAAATGCTACAGTAAAAACCTGTTAACTGGTTAACAGTAAGTTTCCATACAATATACGGTGAATAAATGTAATTACAGTTAATGTAATTTTACAGTAAAATACTTTAAAAAAATATGGTTTTTGGAAGTGAAAAATAAAAAGTCATTGTACAATTTACAGTGAAAAACCGTAAATTGACACTCCCAGAATTCCCTGCATGGCACTTCATATTTTATGGGGTTTTTTGTGTTTTGTTGAAATAACATGTTTCTTCTTCGTTTTTTCTTATTAGATGTGTAAAATAGGGTTTAATCTTACATCTAATGTTGTTAAATGAATGTTTATTGCATTTTTTCAGTTTCATGTGTGTCACCGTTATGGGCTTTAGTGTCTGTGTGAATGACACTGTGTGCACCTTCTATATATAAGAACTACCCTCCTCAGCTCTAGAAAAGCTGTTTGTGATGAGCTTTGGTTCATCATGTGACTTTCGCATCACCGCCCGTTTTTGGTGGTTATCAGTGCATTTCAATGGTTCAAAATAGATATTAACACTTCAATATGATGGTTTATTAACATTACATCAGTTAATGAAATACGGTATTTTATTGTGAATTTAAGTTAAATCTGTAAAACCTAAAATGTTGCAACCATATTTTTTACAGTGAAGTTCTGGCAACCACAGCTGCCGGTACTTTACCGTAAATGTCACAGATTTTTTTTTACAGTGTGTGTATGTTTATTATCAGTATTATGCAAGGATGTAAAGGAAAGTAAAAGATGTGCACTGCCTTTGTATTGTAACTAAAACTCAACCAAAGTATAAAACCCAGTGCTAAAATTATTGTTATAGTCTGTCATATCTAACGCAGCAGAAACAATGAGCTGACTCAGGCTCTATTTCTGGAAGAGCATATTTTTATTACACACATCATAATCTAAATATATTATTCTTTGTTCTTTGTTGTTGCAGTGACATGCTGTGTTATATCAGTCTTCAGTAGTGTGTAAATCATTACAAATTCTCAAAGCACTGAATTGTTCCCCACTACCATTGTTGAACTGTTTAAAAATAATCTAGGATTTGAAATATGTGCTATGAGAAAAAGGGGAAAAAATAGACTGTTTAAAAGTTAAAATATCTTAACAATAGGGTGCAACTAAAACAAACTATGCAAGACTGTAATGTGAAACAACAGTGTATAGACTTTAGATAACCCTGTGTTGATAAGCATGAATAATTTAAGATCAATTGATGTTGAACTTTGAAAATATGTCTCTGTAAAATAAGAAAGGCTGGGGTAAGAGCAAGACAAAAAGTTATTACTGTCCAAAGAGCATTAAATACAGTATTTTCTCCCCTCCCTTCCTTTTGACACATGTTGGCTCTTTCTGAAGTTGATGCTTGTACAACAGATGATATTGAGATGGCCATCTGTATTAATCATACATTTATGAAGGAAGTCTTAGGACAAGATCTTTCACCTTCCTTTGATTGTCAGTTTGGTGTTTTTGGAACATGGGTACGTAAACAGCAAGCAGTCCAAGTCCAAGCCCAAACAAATTCTGATTCTTAAGAACACAATATTACTGTACATCACTATAAGGACACAAGACATTACTTTTGCATGCCTATGCACAACATTTTTTACATATAATAAGTATCTAGAATGTAGTATTGGGGAAGCTATAGTTTAAAACTGTAGCTTGCCAAATTAATCATAATTTGAAGTAGTTAGAGAGCTAACTACAGAGCGTTGCTTAAAAAAGCTACAAAAAAATCGAACTACTTCAAAGTTACTTAAAGCATTAGTTCAGCCAAAAATTAAATTGCTGTCATCATTTATTCACCCTCATATTGTTCCAGACCTGTATGACATACTTTTTTTTTTTTCAGCGAAACATAAAGAAAAATATTTAGAGAAATGTCTTGATGTCTGTTTTTTATACGGTCGCCATGATTTTGCCAAGTAAGACATGTTCCTGGATCAACATCTTTTGTTGATCCTGGATCAACATAACTGTCTAAAAATATAGACTTAACCCAATCCCTACCCCTAAACCTAGCCCTGCCCATAATTAATTCCTAAAACAGTGTGAAATGATAGCTGATTAACAAGGGTGTAGAAGCACCTAACCCTGATTGTAAGCCTAAAACAGACATTTCCTGAAAAGTTATCCCTCAATTCTGATTGGTTGATAGGACTGTTGTTCC
This sequence comes from Sinocyclocheilus grahami, assembly GCF_001515645.1. Classification (NCBI taxonomy): domain Eukaryota; kingdom Metazoa; phylum Chordata; class Actinopteri; order Cypriniformes; family Cyprinidae; genus Sinocyclocheilus; species Sinocyclocheilus grahami. The sequence goes on from NW_015505363.1 coordinate 262,136, forward strand.
AGGATCAACAAGGATGTTGATCCAGGAACATGTTGTACTTGATGAAATCACGCTCACCTTTTTATACAATGGAAGTCAGCTGTCACCAAAACTGTTACAAATATTGTTCAAAAGATCTTATTTTGTTATCTGCAGAAGAAAGAAAGTCATACAAGTTTAGAATGACATGAGGGTGAGTACATGTTGATGGAATTTTTAAAAAAGTATATTTTATTATTATTTATTTAGGCAGTATGTATTTTTATTTTTTATTATATATATTATTTTATTTATTTCAATACTGTGACATGTTACACTTGAATAGATACATTTATGGTAAGTCCAAATTGATAATATAATAATAAATAATTAATATAACTAAGTAGGAAACAGTACAGGAACTCAACTTAATCATTTTTGTGAATCTGTTCATTTAAATGAATCAATCATCCTAATGAACTAATTCAGCAGGTGCATTAGAAGACAGTAAACCATTTTGGCGAGCGTTTAATTATCCCTTTAGCTCAGACATTAAAATCAGCGATGTAACGTTTAGTCACACTACACCACTATCAATGGATAAGCTATCAACTAGCTGAGGTTAGTTGAGTAAAATTACTTTTAACTTCTTTCTAGAACATTATTTTTAATAAACAAGATGGTTTCCACTGTCCTGTGTTTCCAAGCATGTCTTAAAGGTGTGTTTGATTATGACTGAGTGCAGCTTGGCTAGTTTAGACTGTTGCTGCCCTGCCATTATTTTCAGTTCTCATGAAGTTATTCTAGTTTGATGGAGGCCTTTGTAAGTTTTGCCCTTGTGGCTAAAGAGATGTAGGCTTTTGAATCACTCCCTGCTGAGAGTATGGTGCCATCATTAACGTTGGCCGGTCGATTGAAGACAACGGTCTGAGGGGGTCTGTAAAAAGACTAGGCATTGTTCGCCCTGGGTGGGGTGTGGGCAAGAGGAATGTGGGCCGAACGTGAGCCATGCAAGGCCTGAGAGAGAGACACCATTGTCCCCAAAGCCACCCCCTCACCAAGAGCGAGGGAGGCAAGGGGTCAACCCTCACCAGCCGCACGCCCTTGTGGAAGACCGCCGCTCCGCACAGGGCACATCAAACCCAGAGGTCTCCAAAAACTGATGTCTTTATGCTCACTGATGTTGCCTTTTCGGGCTTGAACAATTAATGTAGAGTTCAAACTCATTTAGAGTTTCCAAAAAGTTGCCTTGATTCTTCTCGTTGTGATACAGTCCTTTAAATGACACACTCAAGAATTTGCGCCATTGACTTTTAGTGGCATCAAATGATAACTGCATAAAGACAATTAACAAAGGGTGTTTAAGGGTTCATTTTTCCCTCTGTGTCACTAGATTGGACACTAAAGCCAATGGGAAACAATGACACAGCTGGGTGTTGCTCTTCAGTCTGCTGAGTGTGTTTTAATGATAAAAAAGATTGTGTTGGGAGGACAAATTTTGTTAAGAAAACATTCTTTTAAATAGCGTCCGAGAAAAGCTAGTAAAGCACCTTAGCAGAGATCTCACCATACCCCAAATATTTGCTCTCATAAACATACTAAGGATTTCCATACGTTACCGTCCAGTCCTGCTGAGCAGCTCATCTCTTATCAGCTCTACATCTTTATCTTGGCATCCTTGTTTATTTTCTTTTTGGCATCAGTTCCTGTGAGTCAGTTTGTGGAAGTGAAGTTAGCCGAAATGTAGAAGCCCCTGGAGGTGATCCAACTGGAAAAAAAGGAGGGGGAGAAAACAGAGAAGTGCTTCCCTTCTCTTTTATCATCCTCTAGTGGGAAAATATGTGATAAAGAGAGCTGCTAGTTCAGAGGCACCCTGACTATAAACACAGCTCACAGGAACAAAGACAGAGCAGGTCAGGGGCCACATAGCACCGGGCCAGTGGAAGAAAAAAGTGCCAAGGATCTCTTAACAATGGCCAGGGAACAAGCTCCTCCGAGGGGCAGAGAGAAGAGAAGAACAGGGAGCACGTTTCTGACAAGTGTTCACTTCACATTCTTCCGCTTTCCCAAGACGCCCCTCTCCCCCACAGTCTCTTCCTCTGTGTCTCATATCACACTCGGTCCATATGGCTGTGCAATTATCATGTTGGTCGTGCACTTACTTGTCGTTTACTTATTTTGCTCAAATTGAGCAAGGAGTGGTGTCGAGAACGTTAAAACATAGTCTTTGCAGACAATTTGCTTTTAACAGTCAAGAAGGTGCAAAGTATGTAAGGAATGGGGACAGACCACTGAATTATTCAAAATTAATGCACACCCACAGGGAGTAATGCAGCCAGGTTGCCACCTCAGGTGTGCATTCATTTTAAGTTATTTGGGTGGAGTTCATCTCAACACATTTTTCTATCTTTTTTTGTCCAAAAAGCATGTGCATAATTGCTTTAAGTGTTTAGAAACAGTCCAAACCATCATTACTAGTTCAAAAGAGCACTCTAAACAGTTTCTAAGCAGTTATTGAAGTAACAAAGGCTGTGCTTGTGTGAGAAAGAGAGGGATCAAGCATGTGTGATTACCTGCGTCTGCTGCAACTCTCAGCATTGTTGGGCAGTAGCATCACTACAAATTGCAAAGCTATTAGTTTAATTAAAGGTTTTTTTTTTATCATTGTATTTTATAATTTTAGTAGCAGCGAGTTAGGTGCTGTGTTTCTGCTGAAATTGACAATTCCACAGATATTTGGGAAAAATACTAAATATTACAATTATTATAATAAATAATAAAAAATAATAAATGTGAATATATAATATTGCATACACAGTATCTATCTATAAATATCTAAAAAAATATGTAATATTGTGTTGTATTTAAATGCACACTACCAGTTAAAAGTTTTGAATAATTACGATTTTATAATCTTTTAGAAACAAGTCTTTTATGCACATGAAGGCTGCAGTTATTTGATACAGTAAAAACATTAATATTGTGAAATATTGTTATAATTTAAAATAACTGTTTTCTATTATAATATATTTTAAAATGTAATGTATTCTTCTGATGGCAAAGCTGAATTTTCAGCTGCCATTTGTCTTCATTAATCCTTCAGAAATCAATCTCAAATCATAATATCTTGATTTGGTGCTCAAGAAACATTTATTATTATTATCAATGTTTTTTTGCTGCATAAAAGTATGTTGGAAACCATGATACACTACTATTCAAAATTTGGCGTAAATACGATTTAAAGGAAGGAAGGTTAAATTAATGCTCTCATATAGCAAGGATGCATTAAATTCATGAAAAATTATTATAAATGCATAATGTTACAAAATATTTCTATTTCAAATCAATACTTCCCCTCTAGAATGCTTATTTTGGGTCAAATAATCTTAAATCATGGGTTCCACTGAAGTATTAAGCAGCAAAAACATTTTTCAACATTGATAAAAATGAAAACCTATTTATAAAAACCTTGTAAAATATGATGTATAATTGAGCACCAATAATAATTTATCATTATTGAGCATCAAATCAGCATACTAGAATTCTGTGTCCTTGACAACTGGAATAATGTTTTTTGAAAATCACAGAAAAATAAAAAATATTTATATATATTCATATAGAAAACAGTTATTTTAAAATGTAATCATATTTAATAAATAAAATGTTAATGAATGTAAAAAAATGAATAGATATAGATAGATAGATAGATAGATAGATAGATAGATAGATAGATAGATAGATAGATAGATAGATAGATAGATAGATAGATAGAAATATCTATCAACCAAACAGAACAAGCATTCATGAATATTCCTGTGGAGATCTTGATTTCAGCTTTGCATTCATCAGACACAGTGTGGCCATCAGTCTGGCGTGAATATGCTGACACAAGTGTTTTTGGCGCATGACGAGGATTAAGTCACTAGATGTGCACCACACTTCCCAGATGGTGGGGACACTCCGGCTGGCCTGGGCTGCTTTTGAAGGGAGGGAAGAGGGGATAACTAGTTTTTCCACCTGGTTGTCTCACCTCAAAAGGCGAGAGAGGGAACAATGCAAATGAAACGATGATGAAGTGGAGGGGTTATCCATCTGCATCCTCAATGTCAGCCGCAGTCCACACACACACACACACACACACACACTCAAATAGGACTGGACAATCACCACAACCCTCCCTAATCCCCTCGGGATGATTTTGGCCCGTGTCTGGGGCAGATGGGCTAGGTTGGCGCGCTCTGGGCACAGGGTGAGCGGTAAGTGCTAATGCCATAGCAGATTTTTGCCGTTGACCTTTGTGCTTGATCCAATTAGTGCCTGGATGGGAAGATGGACTTTGAAATTATGGGGCCCAGAGCTCTGTTCATTTATTCGGTGTGGGGGGGTCGCCGTCACTCAGGCCTCAATCCAAGTCCTACCACTGGATAGTCACCCTGCCCTTCTGACCTCACCAAAGACATATATACTGCCCACAAAACAACATGCTGGCTCATGTGTCTTACAATACCGAGTATGGATCACTGTGAACCAACAGTAACATCATACCTACCCTTCTAAAACAGAAAGTGCACTTAATTGTATTAAATATACGCTTGTAGTGTACTTCTGATCTTAAAAGTATATTTAATATTTAAAGTTATATAATTAAATAAAAGGTCACTTAATTGAAAGGAATTAAATAAAAGGTCACTTAATTGTACTTTAAGAGAGTACACTTTCATGACAATGTTTTTTTAAATACATTTAAGTACACTTTAAAAAAAGAGCACTTTGTAATGTCAAAATAAAGGTTTTAGTATATTTTAAATCATTAAGTTGTAATAATGTTTTGTTGTGCTTTATATGTGTGTGTGTGTGTGTGTGTGTGTGTGTGTGTTTATATATAAACTGGAAAATGGCTGCTGAAAATTCATCTTTGCCATCCCAGGAATACATTTTAAAATATATTCAAATTAATGTAGTTATTTTAAAATGTAATGACATAAATTATGTTTCACAACATTACTGTTTTACTGTTTTTACTGTATTTTTGATCAAATACATCCAGCCCTGCTTAACTAACTATTTAAACTTAACTATTGCAACTTTTATATTTTGAAGAATGCAGTCACTGATTTATGAAAGTTTGGTAACACTATATGTTAACTTAACAGACATTATTGTCATGAAATGCCAATGTAAAAATCCATATTTTCAGATCAGCTGAACCACTGAGAGGGTAAACCTTAAATTCAGAAGTTCTATGTACTTTAAACAATGTAGTTCTATTTACTTAAATAAGTTTCACCACTGACAGCACTCAAGTAGTGTATACTATGCTGTTTGATCATGCAACTATACATACAATATCATAAGAAAAACTCAACAAGGTAAGTTTTAGAAAAGTACCGTTTTCTACACTAATTACATGGCCAAAAATTGAGAACAAAGTATGTATTCTCCGACGGTGAGAATAAGTATAATGTTGAATACTTTAAAAAAGAGTTGGCCTACTTATTACAGCAATAATATACTTAAGAGAATATACTTAAATGAAAACTTAATGTAATGTTTTTTTATGGACACTTAATTGCATATTAATTGCAATTAAATGCAAATGTATTATATTAAATGAAATTTGCTGAACTGCAGACTCTACAGCACAGTGATTTTTTGACCCACTGAAGTAGGACTTAAAGGCACAATATGTAATTTTTCGCCGCTAGAGGGCGCATATTCACAATAAACAGAAACAAAGGCATAGTTTGATGACGCCGTGACCGAGTGTGGAATCATGGGAGTTGTCGTCTTCATCCCCACAGCCGATGCAATCCAATGGGATGAGTTAATGATTTATTAACATCGTAGTATGAAGCAGGGTGAGGCTGAAAGCCGTCGAAGCGAAACGAGGCAGCTGAACGAGCACGACACACGGCTCGAAAGCAGCAGAGCTTTTATTATGACACCAGTCGACCGCTCCTTCCGGTCGCGCGTATGTGGGGGAAAAAAGCAGCGCTGTTTTATCATACTAGATACATTTGAAAGTTCTGTTATAATGCTACTCTGTGCGGTCGTCACCTGTCTAATAAAATGCATAACATATTAAAGCGTATTTGGTGTTTTCATGTTTTCTACAAAACAAAACCGGAAATCGAGGGGTTATGACGTCATTGGCAGGCGACACAATGACACTATGGACACGGTCCGTCTCACTAGTTAAAGGTCCCATGTTGTCAAAACTGAAAGTTCCTGTCTTTTTTCATGATAATTGAGGTCTATGTGCTATGTAACTACCATATAAGTTTCAAAACAGTCAATCCACAGTCAAATGCACACAGCCTGCATAAAGTAGCTGTGATTTTTCACGAACCGTTGTGACTTCCGTAAAAAGGTGACGTCAGAACTACTCAGTCACCGCCTTCAGTCACCACCCCGAGCACTGCCCACAGTCCCACTCTCCTTTTGCCAAACCCCCAGACAACATTGCGTCCATGCCATTGCTGAGCAACAACAACACGGAAACATGTCGAGAAAACGCTGTTCAGTCTGGATGTCAGGAAACTACATCACTGCACAGTAAGGCTGTGACAGTCGCCATGACAACCACGTCAACCTTTGTCTTGCCACCGGCGGTAGTGCACGTGACGTCACACACTCTATACCAAGCATAATACAAAGTTTTGAATACAAGTGTAATAATAGTAAACAGTTGCGAACTGTTTTATTTAGACTATAAGTCTATGCTAATTCACAAATTACCTCAAATGCCATACACGGCGTTTGATCCTTTAGATTGGCAGGTTTGAGCGCAGGAAAATACAGTACAGAATACAGAAACCAAATACTACATCGCCAATCTGAAATAATTTCCATTCATGTCACCCATCCGCATTTGTACAAGTGTCTTCAAGTTCACGTGATCGCAAACGCTCGGCTGGTCAGGTTTGTATTTACTGCATTGCTGAAAGCCGTCGAAGCGAAACGAGGCAGCTGAACGAGCACGACACACGGCTCGAAAGCAGCAGAGCTTTTATTATGACACCAGTCGACCGCTCCTTCCGGTCGCGCGTATGTGGGGGAAAAAAGCAGCGCTGTTTTATCATACTAGATACATTTGAAAGTTCTGTTATAATGCTACTCTGTGCGGTCGTCACCTGTCTAATAAAATGCATAACATATTAAAGCGTATTTGGTGTTTTCATGTTTTCTACAAAACAAAACCGGAAATCGAGGGGTTATGACGTCATTGGCAGGCGACACAATGACACTATGGACACGGTCCGTCTCACTAGTTAAAGGTCCCATGTTGTCAAAACTGAAAGTTCCTGTCTTTTTTCATGATAATTGAGGTCTATGTGCTATGTAACTACCATATAAGTTTCAAAACAGTCAATCCACAGTCAAATGCACACAGCCTGCATAAAGTAGCTGTGATTTTTCACGAACCGTTGTGACTTCCGTAAAAAGGTGACGTCAGAACTACTCAGTCACCGCCTTCAGTCACCACCCCGAGCACTGCCCACAGTCCCACTCTCCTTTTGCCAAACCCCCAGACAACATTGCGTCCATGCCATTGCTGAGCAACAACAACACGGAAACATGTCGAGAAAACGCTGTTCAGTCTGGATGTCAGGAAACTACATCACTGCACAGTAAGGCTGTGACAGTCGCCATGACAACCACGTCAACCTTTGTCTTGCCACCGGCGGTAGTGCACGTGACGTCACACACTCTATACCAAGCATAATACAAAGTTTTGAATACAAGTGTAATAATAGTAAACAGTTGCGAACTGTTTTATTTAGACTATAAGTCTATGCTAATTCACAAATTACCTCAAATGCCATACACGGCGTTTGATCCTTTAGATTGGCAGGTTTGAGCGCAGGAAAATACAGTACAGAATACAGAAACCAAATACTACATCGCCAATCTGAAATAATTTCCATTCATGTCACCCATCCGCATTTGTACAAGTGTCTTCAAGTTCACGTGATCGCAAACGCTCGGCTGGTCAGGTTTGTATTTACTGCATTAGGTGTTTGAAAAAAAAAAATTAATTACCATTCTGAAACATCCTGTTGTAAGCACGTTTGAGGAGGTGGTTGGTTGTCTCCTGTCGTCGCCGATTTGGGGTCTGAGTTCGGGTCAAACATGTAAGGCCGGACATTTCCCTCAGCAGTGACCATCATTACCGGTGTTTCTATTGACCTTACTTGTGAGTATCACCAATCCACAGCAGACTACAGCATACATGACCCTAGTTACCTGTGGTTGACCTGGCTGTGCGTCACTCAGAAAACAACAGGCCAATCAGAAGAGAGGCTCATGAATATTAGAGAGAGGAGCTGTAAAAATATATTGAGATGGTTTTTGGTACTTATACTGCAAATATATATTCTTAAGGACATCAAGACTTAAAATAAAATCCAGAAAGGTGTAAAATATGTGACCTTTAAAGTTGCTTATTTCTCTGGATTTAAACATTCTTCGAAACATTTGGGATAATGTAAGTACACAAGTCAGCAAAATATATAACACTGTTCTAGTGGTTTTTGGATATTTTAATAAAAAAAATTTACATATTGTGCCTTTAAGTACATTTTTAATGTAATTACTTTTGTAATTGCAATTAACTTTGAAATATAGTTAAAGCATGGCTGGCAAGCATTTATGATAAACTAAAATATACTTTCATGTCAGTTCTATTGAAACGTGTATGTCATGTTTGTGTAATTATACACTTGTAATAATGAAGTTGCAGTTTAGTACTATTAAGATTGGAAGTATGCACATTTAATACAGTTAAGCACACTTCTTTTTTTCACAAGGGGTCATTTGTCATCTTTACACCTGCAATGTAATTACTTTGTATTTGGCAAGTGTGTAACAAAGAAACAAGTATGAGAGACACAGAGAAGCTAAAAGAAACGGAAATAAAGGAGCAATGAAGGCACTTTGGAAGCACTACATATGCAGACCTCATTTTCACTGGCAGTCTGTGTGTGTGTGTGTGTGTGTGTGATGTCACCAGACTCTGCTGCCAAATCTGTGAGAGTGTGTTAGAGGAGCGTGGCGGCTGGCTGGCCCCCCAAGCAGACCGGACTGCTGGAAGCAGAACACAAACCTCATTTCCAAAAGAGAGAGGCAAAAAAAGAGCAAAAACACACAAGCCTCTCTGATTAGGGCATGAGCCCAGATGAAAGGCTGTAGGGCCAATCAGTGATGAGTTAGGGGCACCCAGGGAGGAAGTGGGCCCGCCACAGGCATTCTAGGCCGTCTAGTTGTTACTATTGAAACGGCTCCCAGAAACAGAAACAAATCATAAAAAATGGGGGCGGGAGGCAAAGAGGAGGAGTCTACATTGTAGAAAATGTTATTATAATCAACTCTCCCTTTTCAGCTACAATAGTTGAAATGTGCTCTGAAAGAAAGTTCAACCATTTTCTTTTCCTTCTAAAGCCATGCTGGCCTCCACTCGCGCCTTTTTTAAATGTTGGTTTAACGTTTAAAGATCAGGATCATTTTTTACTTTTACCATTGTACATTCTCCAACCCAACCCTCCCACTAAATGACATCACTCCATCATGACTGATGCCTATTCAACTGCACTGCCAGATGTGGTTTGTTTCTTATGTAACAATGCAATCCTTCAACAATATGCTTAGCTCAGATTAGCAAAGTCATGTTTTCTTGTAGTCGGTTAATAATGCAGTCTGGTTACATTCAAATCTTTGAATACAAGTTGTATTTGGTTTTCGAATGCTATATTGTACTGTCACACATTGTGATGTGTTGAAAGGTTTATTGTATTTATTGTAGTTTTGATATGGCTTGTTTTATAACCACCCCTCACTTGTAAAAATGCTTGAGCATTGAAGAGAACATTCATGTCTGGTTGAGTATTCCCATTTGAGATGTACACACCAATATGCAGATAAGGTGTGAAAGAAGGGTCAGGCATGAGCATGTTGGAAGAAGACGTACAGCCCATGTGGGAAAAGACAGACTCCATGGGTCAAAAGGTCACTGTCAGTCCCCTTGGACACCACAAGGCTTTCCAAACTCTTGGTCAGGGCTCTTCAAAAGCTTTTAATTTTTTTTATGAAATCACTGCCTGAAATACTAGAGACTTGAAGCATGGATATTGTCAACTACGACACGGTGTCTAATTAATAAAAGAGAAATTAATGCTGAAAACCAAACCTTAAAAGAAATTGGGACAGAAAAAGTTTGCTTTTATATAGGTTTGCTTTTTTAGCTTTTATTCAGAATCTGTGATTAAAGAAGATTAAAGACTAAAGAAGTGATAATGTGAAGCATCATTCTCAATCCTGAACACCATCAAATCAAGTTCATTCTGTTTGCCAGTGATATTCTGATCAAACTTGTAAGAATTTCATTTGCTCCAGTGTGCAAATCCACACTGTTTGGAGGAAAAGTTCATTTTTTCCTCACTGAATCTTAAGATAAAGTAGAAGAATAGATATTAAATGTTTCTTATGCAGGCTGATATTGTGAAAGATATGGGCTTCAGCATATCTTTTCATTGTTTTTGCAATTTGTTTACCATTGCACTAAACATTAAAATGACTGTAATGTTCTTATTTTCAAAAGAAAAATCTACTTGTTAGTTATAACTTGTTGGTTAGTTCAAAATGTATAGCCAGACATTTAATTTAATAATCCTGTTTTAGTGTAAATAACGTTCCCTTTCATGGGAACTTCGAACTGCGTCCTCTAGGGGTCGCTATGGGGAACGCCTCGTCGTGACTCGTATCTGAAGCATACATTGAAAAAACACCAACTCGTTGGCCGGCGACAGCCATGACGTCACTACCGGTGCGACTACAGTATAAATCGGTGCCGGGAGCTACACATCGTCCTCTTCTTCGTCTTCATTGACTGTTCTGTTTGAAGCGTGCATTTTCAAGGAAAAAGTAAGAGCTATCTATTAATATTATGGCGAGCACTAGTAGAGCATTTAGAAGGTGTGTGCATCCGTGTCAGCGCTATTTGACACCAGATGACACACACGATCTATGTGTTGTTTGTTTGGGCGAGGAGCACGCACGCGATGTCCTCGAGGGGGCAATCTGCGTGCATTGCGAGTTTTCTCCAATGAAAAAACTCCGTTCTCGTTTGTCTCTCTTTTCAAGTAAAGAGGGGCATTGTTTAATTATGTTTTTCACTTTTACATGTTACTGATGTTTAAAGTATTAAGATCTAATATATATACATTTTTAGGAGGGTTTTTAAATACATTTCAAAATCAAAGTAAATTACTTACATGGCATGTTGATTAATTAATGAAATTAATTGCATTTATGGATATTTGTTTGGGGGGAAATTCCCCCAAATTATGAAAATTTTCTGCTCAAAGACATTGAGTTTGTGGCAAATCAGTAAAGCTTTGAATAGACTTGTGTCTAGTGTCTTCACTAGTGTCTTCAGAGGTCAATACTTTGTTTCGAGTTTGTCAATTCGTGGTAGACTTAGGGACGTGTTCTAGCGTCTGTGGATATTTTAATTATTGATCAATGTACACATGCAGATGGACAAAAGTTCACTTTTTAAAAGTATATCTTGAAACGTATTTGGGATGATTTATTAGGATGAGTCAAGAAATTTGGTCCTGAGGCATGCCGGGGCCAATGACATTTGCTGTTGTTGTGATGTCTGATCCTTATCTTGCCATATTTGATTAAAGAATCGCATACTAAGTTGCATGAAGGTTTTATCTAAGAGTGAGTAATTACTTAAATTTTGGTTTATTTCTCTTTTATGCTCTTCTTATAGTACATTTGGTGAACACACAGAGGAACAACCCATGAAAGTAGCAGGTACCGTTTCTTCCTCACTTTTCCATGGTAGTGAAGGGACAAAAAGAGTGAGGCAAATGAAATGCTTTGAGCATGCACCACAAAATAGTTGCGGACGAAACAGCGGCAGTGCTTGGTTTCGTGGACTGAGATTATAAGGGAGTGCTATTACGTTTTCCACTCTAGGACCCCCTGCCCTTCCCTTAACCCAGTTTACACTGCTGCTTGCACATGTTTGGTGGGACACTTCCACTATGTGTTTCACATTCTGCCACACTCTTAAACCAACCTCTCAGACAGACATTAAAACGCTGAGGGTAAAAACTATATGAGGCGCAACACTTGATTTGTTTCCTTCTTCCAGCCACACGAGTTGGATAAGCAAAGGGATTCTCCCAGCCTCTCAAACAACATGTGTTGCCCTCTTTCATCTAGTATAGACTTCTACAGAGGCAGCAACTGTTTATTTTTCCTAGTGGTATGGTAGCATTACCAGACTAACGATAAGAGGCCTAAGTAAATACAGTTGTTTATAAGAAGAGTACAAAAAGGGCCAGATCTACACCATTAGCATGAGATTTCAGTTTATACCTGCTTTCTTTTTTAACAGTGCAAGAACCTCTATACATCATTCTGGCTTAATGCAAAGCATATCCAAAATGTACGTACACCACAAAAATCTTACAAACATATAAAATTCGATTTGATGGTCTCCTTCACTGTCAGTGTTAAGTCCATATCTTTCTTTGACTTAATTGTATTAGAACAGATAGATCAATATGCCCTCATATTTTGCATTTGGAGCAAATGGCCTAGTTAAAATCCTGTGTGGGGCCCCAACCATTTGCGAGGGGCCCCCTCACGTTGTTATGAAGCTGTAATATTTTGGTTAAATTTGTTAGAAATATTATAGGTGGCAAATATTTTTATATTTATCAATTTCTTAATAACAGACATTTATGGCATCTATAGAACCTTTAACATCTATGGAACCTTTCTATTGCACAATATGTTATTTATAGTGGCAAAAGGGTCTTTAGATTATTAAAATTGTCTTCACACTAAGAAATAATTTTAAAAGTTATTTTAAGAACTGTTCCCTAAAAGTTTCTTTGGGGAACCGAAAATGGTTCTTCAATGGCATCGCTGTGAAAATGTGAAAACACATTTTTGGAACAGCTGCTTTACTTTTATGCAGTGTAAATATTTTTTAAGCAGAGTGCAGTTCTAAAATGACTTCCATCTCAGTTATGTAAATGTAAAATGCATTTAAAATTTAAATCTCCAGCACTAAACTGATGTAGACTGCCACATTTACACTTTCTACAGAAAATTAATTTAATCACTGAACAGTCAACACAAATATAAATATATTTGAGATGTCTAAACCACTGTCCTTCTCCATAAATTATATTATTTAATCTCTGACATAAACGTCCATGTGGGTGGGGCCTCACTTCATGGTTAATGGGGGAGGGGGTCAAGATTTGCGGTAGGCCCGTGTTGGCAGTTACAGACAAACATTCGACAAAGACAATCAATAAGGACAATGTGGAAGCTCCAATTATCCTGATTATCATCCTGACTGTGAAGGCGTGAGACAGCCATGTGCAGCGTTTTGGAGACATTTCTGATAGACATATATTATAGATCAATATTACATGAAGCAAAAACATGCAAATTCCACCTGACAGGCAGAACTACAACCCCCCTTCATGGGAAGATCATCTGCTGCTTGCTTTCTCAAAAACTCAACCTCCGAAAGCATTTATTTGGGAGGTATGGATTACATAGGAATCCTTAACATCAAGCATATGAGTGTCTGTTTGCAATCCACATTCTTTGATTGGAAAACATGCCTTTGCAATTTTTTGATAAGCAAGACAAGAAACAGCTCTGATTTCATCTGGTCCAGACTCCTCATAGCATATCTCCACCATACCAAATGATGGCTTCCTCTAAATTGCCTCAAATAGTAGCTTAGGCTCTCAGCATAGCACTATATACAGTTATCGCCATATTAGCTGTAAGTTCACTTCCACCCACGCAACATATTAGGGAAATTTATAATGAATGAACAGTGCCTGCCGAAAGCATTGCTTATTTGCACAAGCTGTCTCCGTTTTAGAGTCATTCAAAAAATCATACAAATCAGGTAATGACGCAATTGTCCATTTTAAAGATCAGTTGCAGCGGACTATCACAATTTGACATTCTTTACTGAGATTGTACTTCATCGCTCACCCACTGTGATTAAGGCCCTGTTTCTACCTAATATTAAGCCTGCCTTCAAGTACACCTGGGAAAAGTGTACCTCTGAGTGGGGTGTTCATTATTACGACATGTCACGCATTCAAGTCTGAACTAGAAGATGGAAGTATCCTTTAACAAAACTAAATAATTATATTGTGAACAATAAACCCAAACTACATCTGAATTCAAAATGCAAAAATTTTGTATCATAGAATTCTGAGTTTCTCACTTCGCTGCGTCATTCATGTGCCCGGAACTCCTAATCACAATATTTCCACATCCACTTCTTTTCAGAGTTCCTTGAGACACTTCCCTTTTATTTTGTCCATTGTTGCCAAGTCCAAATTGGGTTAATTTTATACCGCTGCCACGAGCTGTTATTTAGTCCGCGGGTTGAAATGAAATCCCCTGCCCCCGGAACACAATTTTGAGCATGGTGGGACCCCCTGGAAGCAGGTTTTGACCCCCAGCTATGCTATTTTGAGGCAATTTTGATAGTCATTTTCCCCTGGGAAGCAATTGGGCTAGTTTTGGCCATGATTGGGTTAGTTTATGGCGCTTTTCCACTGCATGGTACGGCACGGTACGGCTCGGTACGGTTCACTTTTGGGGGGTTTTCCACTGGGTACAGTACCTGGTACCTGGTACTTTTTTTAGTACCACTTCAGTTGGGGTTCCAAGTGAACCGTACCGTTACCAAAACGTGACATGTAAACTCTGCTGATCACGGATTGGCCGGAGAGAATCGTCACTACCTGAACTGAACTTGCGACACAAACACAAAAGAACCTCTAGATTTAAATCAGCACAGCCAGGGAAGGATCGAATGCAACTGTTTTGAACGAGTGCACCTTTTTTTTAACAACCAAAAAGTTTTGTTGTCTGTTGCAGAAGTACAGACGTTCCTCTCATTGATAGCAGAGGAGTGGATCCAGCGAGAGCTTGATGGGGCGATGCGGAATGAAAAAGTTTTTTTTAGGAGTCGTGGTAGTAGAGGCGGCGCAACTATAACGACATGTGAATAATCCCGCCCACTCTAAAGCAGTACTGAACTGCAGTGGAAACGCAAACCGAGCCGAGCCGAACCATGCCGTACTGAGCCGTACCGAGCCGAGTCGTACCACGCAGTGGAAAAGCGCCATTAGAGTACCAGTTTGGCTAGTTTTGTTATGCAGCCCTGGCCACCCCGATTTTGTCACACTTTGCATCAATTCGCAGGAGCACCGAGTGCGGTGCACAAATACTGCTGACTGAACAAGGATTACAAAGCAAATGATAAAGATGAAGCATCTGCAATTTTGATCATAATCTGTGTGTTTCGGTACAACATGGTAAAGTTTGTTTTGGCGTGCTTCCTTGCAACACATTCTACAATGATTATGTATTAGGTCAGCAGTTGAAGAGTAGGTGGTATTTTGTGGCTGTTTGAACGCATTCAACCACATGAGCATCTACACTATAAAAGCAGTCTGGTTAAATATGTTTTCCACTACATTCGAAAGTGGTCAAAACTGGACAAGCTCAAATCGTTATAGACACATTTTACACCTAGGCTATATAAGCGTTACCCAATGGTGTTTGGATCAACAACAAAGCATCTTTATACTAGGTGTAAACAGGGCCTTAAGCACCTATATTGAATCTTAAAATTCTACATATACTGTATGCCACTTACAATGCTCTTCGCCTTTATAAAATCCTCATTTGATGAATTACTGCTTCCTTGATTGCTAGAAAAAACTATACTGTTTTGTGGGGCGTTGATAGTTCAGTGCTAATTGTGCCAGACCAATAGCTCTGGGTTTCGTGGATAAGTCACAAGCTATAGTCTAATTTGCATGGAAAGAACATAGGTTTGCGCTGAAAATAATGAGAATTGCTTAATGCCAATACTCATAGCACAGCGCTATTTCAGAGCATTTTTTACCTCGTTAAAACTGCAGGTGGCTGCCTAAACTGTTAAGTGAATTCATCCCATTGTATTGGCAAATTATGAAATCATATAAAAAAAAAACAAATAATGTTTCAGACAAAACCCAAAATTACATGAACCAAACATAGACTTTTAAAGTCAGCTTAGCATTAACTTTGACATGATAATGGAACGGGGTAGGCCACAAGCACCTGGAGGCAGCCCTGTCAAGGCTGGTATTGACCTAATTGTCTCTGTTTGGTGGGAGAGATCTGTCTAACTGCCAGGGAGAGGATGTTTAGCTCAGACAAGCTTCAGTACACAGCAGTGTCAGTCGTGGTTGTGTGACAGGTAAACCAGCCCTGTGGCAGCAGCCCTGGCCCCCATACCTTTATTTCCTTTAAGGCTGAATGACAAGAATAAACCTTGCTTAGACAGGAAGGACTCAAACACCACAGATATTTGCAAAGGCATTCGAGGTCAAACATCTCTGTTTGCAAGTGAGTACAATGTACAATGAGTACAATGGGTATGTATCCAACTATTTGATAGGATTTTTTTGTGGTAGTTAAGAACATCCACTATGCATTTGAATATGAAACTTTCAAATAGTTTGCATAGCAGACTGTTATAGTCTAGCTTAAATGCACTTATATATGCACACTTAAGCTATGTGCGTATGCAATTGCACATTTGTACAAATATTTGCTTTGCATTTACATTTGTGCTTGTTTTATCTTATTTTTACAGTTTGCCATGCATGCAAAGACCAGCTTTCATGCAAACATCCTTCTACTGAAATACAAATACAACAGGTTTTCACACCAATTATACATGAACTTGCATTTCAGGTAGTGCTTGCAGCCATTGTGTAACAAATCAGAAAAAGAGGGTGGCATGAGAGAACACATACATCACAACAGGCCATTTTGTCTACTGTCTACGCCTGCTTGATCTGTGTGAACCAGAATTTTCTCTTTCATCATACCAAACCTGATTACGATTGTGCCCTGTGCACTGCACAAAATCTGAAACCACTTAGAGGGGCTCCAGGAGTGAGTGAGTGTTAGGGAGAAGGAAAAAGAGCAAGGGAAAAAAGTTGACTCTAAAAAGAATGAAAAGCACTCTGCCGCCATTAGAAGGCCATCAGACTCCATAGGAGTGCTGAGTTCTTGGGGGGTTGGACCTGTCTCATTATATTGGCCCCCCCATTTCTAAGTCCACTAGGATATCATAAAAATAACAAAAGTCCGGTTTCTCTAGAGAGCCGTGGCCTGTATGAGCTTGTTTTTGATAATCATTCATGTTGATGTCATTGATTTCATTTTAAGCATAGAGAAGAACGCTGTGTGGGTGCTTTCTTTGTGGTACTGCTGGCAGAAGATCAATGTTTCAATTTTAGGGATATGCAAGCATGTCAATTTACGTATGTGTGTGTAGTCAGAGGACAATTAGTAAAATGGAGGTAAACTTATGTCATGCAAGGGCATTTTACCCCTGTGGCAATGGTTAGGGTGGCCAGCTCTAGTTTAACTCAGCAGGGCAGCAGCAGTTCACAGTAGCCCTGCTCAGGGTCCCTGGAGGGCCAGAATAATCAGAGTATGGGGCCCACTTCTACATATGGAGTTCTACATGAACTGACCCTCCCCCAGCAGCAGCTGAGTTCCCGCCCAGGTGGCATCCGGAGGTCATCCGTCCAACCTCAGACGTTTTTGGCAGCAGCCCTCGTTTTTGAGGGCCCCTTTTTCAGGGAACATGGAGAATGGTCTAAAACTAGACTGAGCTGAAACACTGGGGAGTATGTACGATTTTGTGGAAAATTAAAAGAGTAATGGAGTATTTTACTTTGATTTGATGATCGAGATAAGTTGCGTTTATCAACATGCCCGCCTTTGATTGAGTATTTGAGACTATTACAAAAAAGCTGTTATTTTGAATGTTTCCAATTTAATAAAACATTTTTTTTTTTTTTTACAAATTATATTATCAGCATAACAATTTGAGTAAAAAATTAGTTCAAAAAGTTTAATTGTACATGAATTTCAGAATGTCTTAATATTTGGTCTGTCCCTATTTGGTTCAATGACTGCAGCGCTGGAGCTGCATGAACACCACAAGTTTGTGCAAAACTTGACGATCATGTTGTATAGCATGATTTGAGAACATCTGACCTGTGCAAAGTTCACATTGATCAATGTCGCAATTGTTCTTATGTCATTAATGGCCTAGAAATAGTGCAGAACCTTTAATATTTCTGAATTTTACATTAGATTAGGGTGTCCAGAAACTTAAAACTTTGTTAGATTCTTTGTTCAGAATCTTAAAACTTTCTATTGGTTTCTGGGTTTAAAATAATTTGTAAATCCCAGATTTTCAGTGTGGTCTCAAACATTTGGACTCGTCTCTGTAAGATCACATGTCAGACTAAATATTTATATGTGATGACGCTGCTAGTACTTAAAGGGATATTTCACACAAAAATAAAAATTCTATCTTCACTTACTCATCCTCAGCTTGCCACTGATTTCTATAGTATGGATACAAATACCATGGAGGTCAATGGATATTGTCAACTGTTTGATCACCAGCATTCTTCAAAATACCTTCTTTTGTGTTCAACAGAAGGAAGAAACTCATACAGGTTTGCAACAAGTGGACGATGAGTAAATTATGACAAAATTTCCATTTTTGGATAAACTTTTCCTTTAAATGCTTATAGAACACTTGTGTCTCTATCTGAAATCACATAACTGTCTATACCTATTATCAAGGAAGAATAATATCTCAATATCTATCCATCACTCTCAAATAGAAGAGATCAAACAAAGATCTCTTTTCCCAACATTGCTTGAAGCTTGAGCCTTTAACTACAACTTTTATGGTTGGTGATGGTGCCAGTATGTTCACTGGAATGAGAGAGAGCTTCCCAAGTATTCCTCTTGTTTCCAAGTCTTTGGATAAATTTGAGTCTGTAACCCAATCTGTAAATAAACACCCACTCAACAGTCAACTGTCTAGTTGTTTTGACATTGGACTAATAGACTTCAATACCACTATAAGCTTGCTGTGGTTTTTCACTCAGCATCACCAACTAATGCCCAAACGAAACTGTACCAGAAATGTTGAGCTGCAGGCTCATGATAGAATGGAGAGGTTTAATATTGTTTTCCTCTCACTGGAAGTTGGTGATCTCTCATGCTGGTTGAACAAATGGAGAAAGGTGCAAAATGGTCAGAGACGGCTAAACACTATTCATATATTTTCTCCCAAATGTTTTTCATTCTTGCTGCCAGAGACGTTGTTTGTATTGGAGGTTGAAGGCCATGGGGGTGTCCTCACTCGGACTGTGATGGCTTTAACTGCTGCTGCTCTGTGGTGCTCAACATTGTAAATGTCTGTCACAATGGACTGAAAGCCGCTGAAGTCTCTCTGCACCAGAACCCTTTGACACAGGTCGAACCTGAGAATGCCAACCAGTACAACATGCCACAACTTCTCTTAAAGCATCAATCAAGGAACAAGAGTTCAAATATGTTCTCACACCGTTGTCAGCACTAAATTAAAACACTGCAGACTAATACATATGAAGTCTAGAGGCCAATAGATATGGATTGTGCGTCAATTATGTGGTGCTATTTTCTTCCAAAATAAATTAAAAATGCAATTCACTCATACAATGACTTGAATAAAACTCATCTATGACGAGTATGTTTTTATTCTTAAATTAAAATTCATTTTGATCTTTTTTGAGGCAAAAACGTCAGGGTGATACAACTGTCCAATAAAAATGAAAAAATAGCTTTCATTAAAAGAATGGAATCCTTGGAAACCTTTATTATATTTGTAATAATCTTTTATTAATATTTCAAAAAAAAGTAAGAAAGAAAGAAAGAAAGAAAAAAAGTAATTTGGTGCGACCAACATGTACAAAAAGGAAATTATATCATAGAAGGAACTCCTGCAGACTCTCATGACTGTGTGTCAAAGTCAATAATTCTCTAAAAATATCAGATAATTTGACCTTTTTATGAAAATGCAATAAGATGGTTAAGACCAGGTTAAGACTATCAAGATGTAAGATGCTGTGTGGTGCGGTTTCCCCAAAAACTATATATTTATGAATATGATAAAGTGCATGGAAAATATGTTGTTACTTTTTACTTGATAGCCCTTATATTTAAACTTGTTTTGAAAAATATTCCATTATTGCTATTGCCTAATCCTAATGGCTCATCCTGATTGGAATTTCTACCACAGGGAGGCAGTTGACACACTACATATGGATGAAATGTAAATGAAGGAAAGATTGCCCAGCCATTCTCACCTTAATCTCTTCAACTGTATGAGAATGTCAACAAAAGCCTGAAATCTGGCTCTGCTGGTTTGCACATCCTTGTCTGCAGCTTATGTTTACGGTCACAGAGTCCATATGTAAAGGCAAGAGAGGGTTTTCACTGGGTGACAACGGTTCCAATTAAGAAGGCAAAAGGAAAACAAACAAACAAGCATTTCACTTTGAAGAGAGTGCCCAATCTTCACCCAACCAAACCTGGAATGACAATCAGTCACTCTGCATTACAAGTGGGTGATCTCAGACTCATGCAGCAAGAAAAGTTGGCAGATGTTAAGATGATCAGAGAAACAGGGAGAATCTGTTTGCACTGGAGCTGATAAATAAAAAATAAAGATGTTTTATTTAAGTGGGGAATATGGAGAGTTCCTGAGGGTTTATGGGAGAGGAACTGGCCCTGGAAGGCATCTTTAGATCACTGAACTGGGCTGGGCTTTAAAAGCTCCTCAGAGAAAGCGATTCACAGCCAAAGGTCACATTCCCTGGCTTTAGACTTGAATAGTTAATATTTATAAGGGTTTAATACGAGTTAGAGTTCCTAACTAACACTCCCACACTCATCTAGCCATACATGTAATAATGTCCTAAAAGAATACTTTTTCAAGATATAAGAATTTTGAGCACATAGTTGTTAGATGATTGGCAATGACTGACAACTTCACAAATGTGTAACTCTTTAAAATATTTAGATATGATCCTATAATGGGGATCTTATTTATCCACAAATGCTGGATTTTGCCTGAGAATGATCTTTTTAATGGTGAATGTATTAATGTGAAAACCAGATGGGATTAATAATAGTAAAGTCATCTGAACTCTTTGTATGGCTGAATTTGATTACCATCAAAGCTTAACAAGTTTGAAATATATATGAAAAACGCAGCCGATGTTACAGAGAAACATTAGTGTTTATGTGCTGTCACTACTGTTTTGACTATTGTGTTTTAATTTCTTATACTGTAAAAATATTTACTATAAAAATCATGTTTCTTAAACATTATTAGAGTACATTTTAGAATAAAATACTAGTTCAGACTGTCTACTTCAAAATGCAACTTTAGATTAGGGAACACATATTCACTATCAACAAAGAGTTTTCCTTCAATAAATTCCCAATTTACTGCTTATTGATAATAAGTAAGATAGTAGTAGTTATGTTTAGGTATAGGGAAGGGTTAAAGGATATAGATCATGGTCATGCGGAATAAGGCATTAATATGTGCTTTATAAGTACTAATAAACAGCCAATATGTTAGTAATATGCACGCTTATAACCAACTAGTTAATAGTGTTCCCAAATCTAAAGTGTTACCCTTCAAAATTTCATGTTTAAATCAATGTGTTACTTGCCATTTCTTTGTAGTTATTTGAAATTTGTTTCAGAATAAATCCTACACCCCTTTTTTAGTGTATGAAGTCCAAAAAACATTTGTACAAGTTAATAAAAGAATGTGACCGATATATTGATATTATGTTTCAAAAACACATTAGAGCACTAGAAGTCCAATGTGCTGGACGTTACGCGCAAATACCTACGAATACTAATGAGATCAACATTGGAGTTGTCCGTTTTCTAGGGGAGGATGTTTCTTTGATACAAATTCCATTAGCGTCTAGTGTTGAGGACAATTTACTTTCAAGAGGGGAACACAAAAAGTGTTTGTTAGTATCCTGAGATTATTAACATAATTGAGATTACTGGCGATGAGGCCGTCCTGTGTTGTCTTTTTGATAAACACATTGTGGGCATTATTATGGGGCATAAAAAGGGATGGGACAGTGGATGATGGAAACCCTGCGGCGCAGCAGCACTCATCTGCCGCAGTCCCAGCATCCTGCGGGCTGCAGCGGCGTGAACTATACGCTAACCTGATTAGTGGCTCGCATCCCTCCTCTGCTTTGTGTATGTGCACTGCATTTTGTCACTGACCCAGGCGGGAGTTCAAATGCGATTACGTCCCCGTGAACAGAGGGAACCACGATATCGCTCTCCAATGGCTGCGCAACAATCGCAAAATGAGGGGGAAGATAATGAGCCTGTCCGGTGTGCTTCTGACATTCTTGAACATGCTCAAAAATACAAGAGTGGGAACTGATCGGCAGAAAAAGATCCAGAAAGGAGCGTCAGAGGAAGAAAGAGAAAGATCAAACCTTCATGCCCTGTTATAGCTCATAAAGGGCACATCACAGGAGGAGCACAGTGAGAGACTGTGTCATTATCTGAGATGGAGGAGATGAGGCCCAAGCCTGCTTGGAGTGAATATAAATATGCACATTCCCATGACAAACAATACCCACATCTCAATGCCTGCGAGAGAGTCCCAGTTTACAGCTGTCAGACCATTTAATTACATAACTCTCACTGTACTGTCACAGCTAACTATTATAGAGTTGTATTGCAAAAAAAAAATAAATAAATAAATTTTGCATGCCCACCCACTCATAATACAATACACTCAATAAAATTTCAAGATAGAGTGTACAGTTTGCGAGCTGAGTAAAACTACACAACTGGTCATTTGCTCTCGCACGATCAGGGGCCGATGGCAAACAAAGACTTCCGTTGGAAGACAGGTGTTTAAAACAACTGTCAGAAGGTAAATAAAGCAAGCCGCTGAACTGTGAATCTTGGTAATTAAACCAATAGTTTAAGCCACAGCCTCAGGTGTAGATTTAAAACAGTCACACCGAATTGGAGCACCCTGCATAGATCTTCCACTACAGTTGGAAGGCAGGTCTGTGAGTCATAATGTACATTAGCTGTTCTTCATTCTTATCAAGAGCACCTGTACTTGACATATGACTTGCATAGTAAAGTAAACAAGTTCACTGTTAGTTATGCTTTGTGTAAAAAAAAAACATGGTGAATGTTCTCCACACAGAGCAAACTTCCTTTTTTAAACAAAGAAGAATTATTCCATTTAAATTTGTATTGGCACGGTTTCATCTTGGCCCAAAGCTTTTTGCCTTACTAGATTTCTAGTATGCAATACACACAATAAAAACTGTGCGGTTTGCTAGAGATCTGAAAGCCTGATTGTGCTGGAGGTTTTGGCCTGCTTTACTTACAACAGGATTCCCGGTGCTTTTCCAGGTTATTCAAACAGTTCATTACAAACTATCAAGGAACGGCCTGCCTTCTTTAGGCAAAATGCATGCAAAATTATACAAATGAGCTGCTTGGAATGTGCCACAACCGCATCAACATTTTTATGAAGGGCCAAACAAAAGCTGCCGCTGAACGCGCTGCCTTCATCTTCTTCTCTGCTTTGTAATGCCTGAGGCGCGTTGGTGGTATTGCATTTCCTCAGCCACATAGTCAAATCCATGCTCTAAATGAATTCTACTGAAAAAGGCCTGTATTTCATTTGAAGTGAAGCTGAGACCAGCTGAAGATAATCTCTCACATCACATTACTCACCCTCGTGTTGTTCCAAACCCGTAAGACCTTCGTTCATCTTCGGAACACAATTTAAGACAATTTAATTTTCCACATTTTCGTCTCTACTGCGTCACTTGTGGACGCGCGTTCACTACAGTATCATGACGCGAGTGTGTGTGGTCAGCACCGACACCGCCACACGCTCGCGTCATGGCACTGTCGTGAACACGTGTCCAAAGTGACGAAAATGTGGAATAAAGTCGTTATTTTAGTTTTCTTTGTGCAAAAAAGTATTCTCGTAGCTTCATAACTTTACAGTTGAACCACTGATGTCACACGGACTACTTTGTCGATCATCTTGGTACTTTTCTGGACCTTGAATGTGATAGTTACCATGCTGTCTATGGGAGGGTCAGAGAGCCCTCAGATTTCATAAAAAATATCTTAAATTGTGTTCAGAAGATGAACGAAGGTCTTACGGGTTTCGAACAACATGAGGGTGAGTAATTAATGACAGAATTTTCATTTTTGGGTGAACTAACCCTTTAAGTTCACACAAAAATGAAAATTCACTCGTATACTCACCAATAGAACACAATAGAAAATGTTTTGAAGCACTGTTTTTGGCAATGTACTGTAATGAAAGTCAATGGGTTCAAAAACAAAAAAATGTTGTGAACTATAAGACTCTAAAATCAATTGGGGAGCGTTTCCCAAACGATCTAATTTGCTGCTTAACTTCCATAGTACGATACATTATTGGAGAAACGAACTAGCTAGTCATGACTGTTTCCCGAAAACTTAGGAACTTTGTTGCACATCCGTTGTTTGAACCTCATTGGTTAGAACTGATATCAAGTAGGTGGTAGCAATGTAGTAGTAATCAAGTAGTAAATCAAGTAGTAATGTCAGGTTATTGCTGTAAATAACAAACTTAGCATCTGAGGACTGCTTCACTATTTTTGTTTTCTATTATTTGCTGCTTTGCGGGTTCCCTTACGTCACTCTGGAGTTCCCTGTGTTACTAGAGCAAGTACACACATGCACACTCTTGAAAAGCACTGCTTTAATTCTCATAACAAACTAAAAGAAGTGCATTGAAATTAGTATACATGCTGAATGAAAGATTGTACTACATGTTAGTTTGCTTATTTTGCTCAAGTGCATGATCTATTTGTCTACCTATTTATCTCATACTAACAAGAAACTATGCTTCAAACCACACGTTGAAAGCTGTAGTTCCAACCACACAACTTTGCAATGCTGTTTGTGAATGTTCATTGGAACATGGATTTGGGAAACACCAAATCCTTTAACTGTGTTGGTAACGATGGAACTTGCGACCATAGTTGGCTAACTATGCTTTTGGGAAATGTGCTTATAGAATAACATTCCCTTCCAAAGTCAAAGATTGAATGGATGTGTTAATACAGTCTGGAGACGGCGAGGCTTTTGAATATCAGGGGCGCAGACAGAGTGCTATGAAGATTTATCAGGTCACCTGGGGCACACTGACAGCCTTTGAGCAGGACATTCAAACGGCTGTTGGGAGAAGGAGCAGGTGATAACGCTTTCCAGCCCCCTCTCTCAGCATGCTCATATTGTGTGTGTGTATGTGTGTGTGTGACAGAATGCGAGTGCTCTTTGTATGTCTACCTCAAGACAGGAAAAAAGAGGGTTACAAGGGCTTTCAGAAGCAAATGAGCAGAGAACTAGCGTCCAGAGACTGTCAGAGAGAGAGAGCAGTCCGAGAATTCAGAAGCAAAAGCAAAGCAGGCCGGTGTCGCTTGTCAACTTACCTTCTAATGTTGAAATATATGTAAGGTGCTGTTAAATGAGCTAAAAAAATCACAAATGAGATCTCTTTAATATCTCAATTGATTCTTCTAGAAATCAAGGAGATTAAATGGAAAAACAAATCTATTTAGAAATACTCTTAAAACCAAAATATTTGATCTATCAACATTAATTTTAAAATTAAATAATGAATTTAATTAATTAATTAAAGGAGAAAATAATCCGAAACAAAACTGATATTTAAATGATCCATAATTGAGAGCTGCATTAAAATGTATTATTAAATACTAACATGTTAATACATGCCCAATAAAATATTAATAATATATGTATTTTCTCATGAATACTAATATTTGCATATGTTCTATCTGTCAAATTTGTGTCTCCAGACTGAAAACTCTACAAACAATTATTATACTTTTCACCAATTAGATGGAGATGGAAAATGGGGAATTCATAATTCTCTCAAACGGCCCTAGAAAACAGTGATCATAATTATCATATTCTGACAGACAGATTGAAATCCTCTGATGGATGGATTAGGAACATGACTATTTTGCTCTAATAAAGGGATTCAGATCTGTTGACAACACATCATGTCTGTTTCACATCAATGTCAGAATATACCAACATTCCCAGCATGGCAACAATATTTAACAAATTGCAATACACTAAAAACTCCAAATGCAAATGGGATTTCCATTTAAGACTACCATGGCATTGTCAGAGTGACTGAAAAACAAGATGGATGATTCCATTCCTCCATTCTAATTGGCTTTAAATGTTCTAATTCTCCATCTGGCCCTTTCGGAGGTGACAACGTAAACAACATTCCTAGAAGAAAGTGAACAGTGGCAACCCTGACTGGGAGAATGGGCCGGCCTGATCAATCAGCCAACATTGATCCTCTTTAGCACATTTGTAAATATGGTCTGTGTGCCTCTGTGTGAGTGTTTAGTTTGCATGTTTTTCTTATGTTAAACTATGTATTTATTTTACCCTGAGGTCTATCTATCTATCTATCTATCTATCTAAAGAGATAAATATCTGATCATATATTCCTTGAGAATCGAACTAGATGATCCTCAACCAAATTTTGAAAAAGTTACTCAAGTCAACATCTCTGAATAATTTGTAAAATAATCATCGACTGTGATATGAAATTAAATGCATGTACTAAATCTTCAGAGGAAAAGGAAATGGTTGGGGTTTTTGTCCACAATGTTTGGTCTTCACATGGCCCTCAGAGGCCGGTCCTTCAGCTGATGTGCCGTCTCTTCCAAGGACCTCTATTATCCATTGGGTTTTTTCCTCTTCTCAATGCCCTTGGCTTCAATGCATGTGAAGGCCTGACGCAGGCCACCCCTGCACTGCGGTGAACCCTGTTTCTCTCCATTTGCGGATCACTACACAGGACAATCACTCTATCCATCTTTTCATGGGCCATTGTAGTGCCACCCTGCCTTCAGAAAAGGGTCCTTTTCAGTGGGGAACTTTTTTTTTCTCTTGCTCGATCTTTCCTCTCCTTTTGATGGGTTTTCTTGGAAGTGGGTGGGGAGGATTTTGAGGGTGCGAAAGAACCCCCCTAAACTTTGTTAGTTCTTTTTTTTCAGCACATATCAAAGATATGAAGAGGAGTCAAGACTTCAAAGCTGAAGATGGACTTAGTGTGACAGTGACCTCCCCCACCTCAATGAAAGAGTTTAGATCAGAGGTCAGACTTTGGGGACAAATGATAATATATTTGCTTGCAGGCCTGTACAAAACCCAAAACCGGGGAGTCATAATTTCAATCATTCAGCCAAATTACTTAAATTATCCAACATTCAAGTGAAAAGATTCCAAGTCACTGCATTGACCACAAAAATAAATGTTGCATGGCAACTCTGACAATTTTATGTGTACTAAAAATGTCTTTTTAACCATACACTATTTGTAAGTGAGATTAGACTTATGTATATGCCTATGTGCAAATACAGTTATTAGCATTCTTAAATATAGAACTGTAAGATAAATGGACTAAAGCACAGTACTGCTTTAGCAAGTCAGGAATTCTTTAAAGAGGCGCTGTCTCTTCCAAGGACCTCTATTATCCATTGGGTTTTTTCCTCTTCTCAATGCTCTTGGCTTCAATGCATGTGAAGGCCTGACGCAGGCCACCCCTGCACTGCGGTGAACCCTGTTTCTCTCCATTTGCGGATCACTACACAGGACAATCACTCTATCCATCTTTTCATGGGCCATTGTAGTGCCACCCTGCCTTCAGAAAAGGGTCCTTTTCAGTGGGGAACTTTTGTTTTCTCTTGCTCGATCTTTCCTCTCCTTTTGATGGGTTTTCTTGGAAGTGGGTGGGGAGGATTTTGAGGGTGCGAAAGAACCCCCCTAAACTTTGTTAGTTCTTTTTTTTCAGCACATATCAAAGATATGAAGAGGAGTCAAGACTTCAAAGCTGAAGATGGACTTAGTGTGACAGTGACCTCCCCCACCTCAATGAAAGAGTTTAGATCAGAGGTCAGACTTTGGGGACAAATGATAATATATTTGCTTGCAGGCCTGTACAAAACCCAAAACCGGGGAGTCATAATTTCAATCATTCAGCCAAATTACTTAAATTATCCAACATTCAAGTGAAAAGATTCCAAGTCACTGCATTGACCACAAAAATAAATGTTGCATGGCAACTCTGACAATTTTATGTGTACTAAAAATGTCTTTTTAACCATACACTATTTGTAAGTGAGATTAGACTTATGTATATGCCTATGTGCAAATACAGTTATTAGCATTCTTAAATATAGAACTGTAAGATAAATGGACTAAAGCACAGTACTGCTTTAGCAAGTCAGGAATTCTTTAAAGAGGCTCTCAAATCCTAATCTCATGGGCAAGCATTTGCACTAGAAGACGGTGCATTGTCTGTGATCTGGTCACTGAAGAACAAGACTTCTCTGCAGTGCAAGGTGACCTTGCATGCCCCTGTCAACACCCACCACCAAATTACAGACTTAAGTCATACAATTACGCATATATGCTAGCATGCATTCCTCACTTGATCAGAGGATGTAGCCAATGTAATGCAGTGTTACTGTATGTAGTACAAGACTTGCCCCTTGAGCTAACAGATATTTCTAGTGTCAAATAATGGGCACAGGATAATGCTTCCTCTATGCATGTGCATTGCCATATCTCCAAGGACCAAGGGCCAATGAACCTCCTTATCATCTTAACAGACTGTCTTTGTTAAGATGATTAGAATACTGAACACAGACATGTTTTAAGACTTCTGGAGAGTTACATAACACTCCCAAATCATCTACTAAAAATCTAACTATGAATCATGTATCATATCTGATCGCCAAAATCAACATTATGTACAATGCAATTACTGATTAAAATGCGAGTAAAACATGAAAGAGTGTGAAAAGGGTTTAAAAATTATATTTTCTCTTTTGAGGGTGATGGGCCTGCTGCTCTACCTCCTGCATGGTTGTTGAGAAATCCATTTGGCACCACATTCATCTTCATCACCATTAGTGGAATAAAAGATAGACACTGGGCAAGAGTGCGCTGGCTTTGGGATTGGAATGGATCCCATCAACAAAGAGGTTTTGGGGGCAGAGAGGCTGCAGGACTCCACTTGGAGTTTTTGGACACTGTTAGTTCTGCTCAAAAATGTGCAGACAAGTTCTACGGAAGTGGTCTGAAATGATAGCAGAACTAAACAGGGAATCTTCGGACTATGTCATCATGCTTATCTTGCAGAAAAAAAGGAGAACGCTTCATCCTTCCTTTCTACTGAATCAGGAATCAGCTGTGAAAGAACACTGTTGAGCCCTGAAAGTATTCTTTTGGCTGTATCTCAGAAGTGGACATGCACTGGACATGCGCACATTAAATTTTTTTCATTATTGTAAGAGGTAGGTTTAGGGTTGGGGTATGTGTAGATGTTAATAAAACACAATCTAATAGGTAGTAAAATCAATTTAATTGTTCGTTTACGGTCGGAGCTGTATCCCTTCTAGCCACAACCACTAGGACAGAAAAGAGCAATTTCCGATTGACCGCAGCACTACAACTTCCTACTCATTTTGCCGTATTTACGGCAAAAGTACAAGAAAAAACTCACATGGTCGGTCCTTCATTGTTGTGAACACTTTTGTAGCCCAAGAAAGCTTTCATTATTTAATGTAATTATTTACTAATGTAATTAAAGCAATTATTTACTGTCTATTTACAACTGGTTAGGTTCGATACTTTCCTGAAACAACTTCTGACAATTATTATGGATATGCTGATCTCAGACGTCTTGTAGGGGGGGAAAGCCATAAAGGCGCTTTTATAAAATAACAGGTTCTTTAATTATTAGGCGTTTGTAACAAATTCGTCCAGTTTTTTTTTTTCTTGAAAGAGTATTCACTTTGTTCAATGTAATAGGCCTAATGGAAAGTTCACAGTTTTTTTAATATGCATAAACATTCAATGTATTAAGTTTATTTTTTGACTCTGATGCATGTTCTGGACATGGATGCTTAAAATAGTCTTAATTATAAAAATATAATATAGCAATAAAGGTCTAAGTAACATTTGATCTCAAAGAGCACAAAGTGAAAAAATGTTTAGGCCTACTTGTAAAAAGATTCACTTTCTTCATTACCATTAGTGGAATAAAAGGTAGACACTGGGCAAGAGTGCGCTGGCTTTGGGATTGGAATGGATACCATCAACAAAGAGGTTTTGGGGGCAGAGAGGCTGCAGGACTCCACTTGGAGTTTTTGGACACTGTTAGTTCTGCTCAAAAATGTGCAGACAAGTTCTACGGAAGTGGTCTGAAATGATAGCAGAACTAAACCGGGAATCTTCGGACTATGTCATCATGCTTATCTTGCAGAAAAAAGGGGGACTCTTCATCCTTCCTTTCTACTGAATCAGAAATCAGCTGTGAAAGAACACTGTTGAGCCCTGAAAGTATTCTTTTGGCTGTATCTCAAAAGTGACTGTTGATGTATAAACTTTTAAATTGCAATGCATGGACATTGCTGTCTTAATGTACCTGAAAAAAAATGCAGCTCTGTCATGACAACTCTTGGAGGGATTGGCATGGTAATGTACATGACAATGTTAATGTATTTGGTCTTGGAGGAATAGATCTGCTACGCTGCTGCTGCGGCAGAGCAAGTACCGAGAATTGCTACTGCCAATACACCCACAACATGCTGCTATGAGCAAGTAAGAAATATCGCTGCTGCAAATATAACATACATGAAATAACCCCCATATAGCATACATGAATCACCTCATAGCAGATCTATACAGGTGGAGCTGGGGAAGGTGGAGGGTTTCTGAAGCAAGCGGCAACTGCTACGGCAAGCACTAGTCATATATTTGAATGTTGAGCAGCGAGCCCATTGGCTAACAATACAGGAGAGAACCAATCAGCTGTGCCATGTGATAATGATGTAATTAGGTCAGATTGAGTTAGACCTATCGGACTGCGCCATCTAGAGTTTCATGCCACAACTCTGTATTTCAGCTACTCATTCATCTTGTATACCTGCTATATGGTGCTTTACCTTACCAGTGTAGTTGTTTTTCCATTATAAAGATGTTATCAAGGTGGGGTGATATCTGAGACATCACAGCTTTTCATCATGCCTTTCATCATCAAGTCTTGTTCAGCTCTATTTTACGATATTGTAAATTCTTAATGATTACATTCCAAACTGTTGTGCCACGCATACATTTTTATTTAAGATCACACTAGGTATTTACATTCACTAATTTCTGTCAGTCTGAATGAATCCAATCCGATTTCAGATTCTGACATTTCCGAGTATATGAACCCTTAATTTTGTCATCTGATTTTCATCACATTTTAGTTTACATGTACATTTATTTATTCTGAAGAAAACGTCAGTGCATTTGCAGTGCATTTTTAGCAAATATTCTGTAACTATTCAGTGTCCTCCAGTCACCATGTAATTCGTAAGACTTAAATAAGTACATTCACAAACCTATGTTAAAGGGGTCATATGATGCTGCTAAAAAGAACATTATTTTGTGTATTTGGTGTAATGAAATGTGTTTATGCGGTTTAAAGTTAAAAAAACACATTATTTTCCACATACTGTACATTATTGTTTCTCCTCTATGCCCCGCCTTTTTGAAACAGAGGCGCGGGCTTGAGAATGGTGCGGCTGGCGGATTCGACGAAGGAGCGGCAACCACATGTGACGACCCCCGGGCTGGTCCCCGCGCTTCGTCCACAGTGAAAGCCGATCCGGCGATCCAGAGCACTAAGTTGATGTATTCCCTCAGCGACCAGCACAGATCAGCTCTAGGCATGACGAAGCGGATATCGTCCTCTTTTGGAAGACCAAACAAAGTAGTTTCGCTTTCACAACGAAGCACACAGCGTCTTCACGACATGGCGGCAGCGTGCACCAAGAGCTTGTAATACTCCAAAGAGAAAGGAAAAATTGAAATTGCATCATATGACCCCTTTAACAGAGATCTTATTATAAACGTGCCCTGGTAAACAGTTTTGAAGTTTGGTTTTGGAGTTTTGAATCTGATTGAGAAGACAGTCGCATTGAACCGTTTACATGCTTAGATTTTTGCTATTGATTGGAGTTTTATTCTGATCAAAATTTAATAAGGATCGACCTTAGTCATATTGATTGAGTAACTTACATGAAGGCTTTTCAATCAGACTGAGCCATCAAATCGATTAAAGGGTTATTATAATCAATTCAATCTTCAACAGATTATTTTGGTGTGATCCTCATTAGGATAGCTGTTATAGCTCTGCACTAGCAACTGTTATTGTTTATTTTTAAATTATTTTTATTATAACTAAAAACCAATTATGGGATACTTTAAGGGTTCAGTCAGTAAAACAAAAAAAAGCCCCTTTATGTAACAATTTTTCACAGCTGTTATATGGTTATGCACAAACTACCCCTCAGATACCTCTATCTTGTGTTGCATTGGACAGATGTCTAAATGAGAATGTGCACTTGTTTTGAATTTTAAAAAAATTAACTTTTGCACACAAAGTATTTTTTTATGATTTAATACTTTATTCATCCAAGGGCTATGTTTAAACAAACTGCTTATATGCATGGTATATTTGTCCTTCCGATTGACAATATGGAGATAATACAGTGAATGACAAACTGAAGGTATAAATGCACAGGTATAAATGTATAAATTATCTTAAGGTGGGGGAGGAGATGGGCGCTCATTGGCAATTAGACCGACACCCTGTTTGAATCTTTGAAAAAGGATTGTCCTTTGTCACGCTACTTTTGTTTCTTAATCTCAGTGCTCACCAGGACTGAGTCGTTTACCTCTAGGTAGCCAGAGAGTTATTTATTGCACCCTCATTCATATGTAGGCTTCCACATTCATCTTAAACCACCCTAATGGGTAATGCACTTAAGAATCCACCTGAACATTACCTGATGGAAAAAAAAACTTTTTTGTTATACTTTCTTAAATCCAGTTGTTTGTTTAGGAGATCCTTAAAAATGTATGTAGATTGCTGTGCCTCAAAAATATCTGTGAAGTGTGCGTGTGTGTGTATGTGTGTACTGGTTTATATATCCTGGTGGGGACTTAAACCTGACTACACACAAGACTCATGGGGACTCGTGTCACGGTGGGGACCTAAATTGTGGTCCCCACGGGTACAAAAGCTTATAAATCATACAGAATTAAGTTTTTTGAAAATCTAAAAATGCAGAAAGTTTTCTGTGAGGGGTAGGTTTAGGGTTAGGGTTGGTGTAGGGCAATAGAATATACGGTCTGTACAGTAGAAAAACTATTACACCTAAGAAGTGTGCGTGTGTGTGTGTGTATGTGTGTACTGGTTTATATATCCTGGTGGGGACTTAAACCTGACTACACACAAGACTCATGGGGACTCGTGTCACGGTGGGGACCTAAATTGTGGTCCCCACGGGTACAAAAGCTTATAAATCATACAGAATTAAGTTTTTTGAAAATCTAAAAATGCAGAAAGTTTCCTGTGAGGGGTAGGTTTAGGGTTAGGGTTGGTGTAGGGCAATAGAATATACGGTCTGTACAGTAGAAAAACTATTACACCTATGGAGAGTCCCCACAAGGATAGCTGACCAGACATGTGTGTGTGTGTGTGTGTGTGTGTGAATATATTTAACAATCTATAAGGGGGGAAAGTATTTCCATTTACTAAAACACAAATGACTATGCATTAGTTTTCCAGTCAGTTTTGAATTTAAACATTCAGTATAGTATATAACTATACTATATAGCCTACAGTACATAGACTATATTAAACTGACTTTTTAAGATTATATTATTATTTATATATTTATTTATTTATTTATTCAAGCCTGAAAAACGCCAACTTAATTCCCTAATATTTCCAGGTTTTCCATGACTGCAGGAAACCTGCTAAAATTAAAAAATGCAGTAGCCTATAGCTGGCAGTTCATTGCTGGAATTTAACAAGTTGGCCACTTAGTTGGTTAAAGGGTCCTAAGCTACCTTGGAAGCTAACTAGCATACTCTATAATCAGACAAAGTTAATAATAACTTCCTCCGAAACGACGGCACTTGTTGTCTGAGGTAGAAGAAAAAATGTTGAGTGTTAATGCTCCCAGGTTACTAAATATATAATGTGATAGTTTCAGTCACTTACTATACCTTTAAATCTGCACCAGTAGTCCACAATAAACATTTTATCAATTCAGAAACGTGTTACTATTTAGTCTTTCAAGCCAGTAATCTTTAAAAGGGGGAACACTGTTTATTCACGGTTCTAAAAGGTCTAATGACATTTTCTTCATTTTCTGAAATATGTAATAGCCTACTGATATAAAGTACATTCCTTATAAACATGTCATTGAAACGTCAGGAAGTTATTAAGTAAGGATGACAAGTGGAATGACTCTCGTGAGATGTCTTAAAGTTTTACAAAATATTTTCTACATTATACATCTGCAAGAGAAGTTTTCAGATGAAATCTAGTGCCGCAGTTCTGCCTGGCAACAGGCGTTCTCGTTCATTGGTTTATCATTCCTGCTTCCTTCTTTTAGGGTAACCCAAAAGAGTTTGCTTTCTTTCCACCCCAGACCACATGATTGTCTCATATATACGGAAACCACATTCAAGTGTATGCATAAATGACTCTTAATATAAAAATGTCATAAAGTGATTGTGCCACAGTACAGTCACAAAGAGTTTAAACAATCTAAAAAGGCGACTGTTAAAGTAGACTTGGAATTTTGACATGAACAATTGAGATCTGAGCGCTGTAGTTACACTGAGAAGGCAGCTGAGTTTCTAGGTGCGACAGTGGGCACCTTGATTTGGGCTACTATACCGCCCCCTACCAATACTTAACCAATACATATCTTCAGACCCGTTTACCCCGTCTTTCCACCCCCGATACCCACAACACTAGCAGCCTGCCCCCTTGCACCCCCCACCGATTCTCCTTGGTCACTCGTCAGCCGGCATAAGACCTCCTATTTCCATACTGCTAAAGGAAGGAGCCCAAGCTCGAGAGAAGATAGTTCTTTAAGATTGATCCTCCGCCCCGAGCAGACAGCCTCGCGCTCTCTCACAGGCTCGCTGCTGCTTTGATCTTCCCTTAACAACAGTCACGTCATAGGGGAGTTTTGTCAAGCGGAGCTGCAGCAGAGTTTTAGAGGGTTCAGCAGAGGCAGCAAAGCATCCACGGGACCAGTGTCCGACACAAGATCCAGTTTTCTTATTTTTTTTGTCACCGCTTAACCTCGGGCACCACTGAAGACATGGAACACCAGTTGTTTTGCTGTGAAGTGGATACCATTAGAAGAGCTTACCAAGATAGCAACCTGTTGAATGACCGAGTTTTACAGACAATGCTCAAAGCAGAGGAAAACTATCTTCCATCACCAAATTATTTCAAGTGTGTTCAGAAAGAAATCGCACCTAAAATGAGGAAAATCGTCTCCACATGGATGCTCGAGGTTTGTTTTGGGATAATAGTTGTCTTTTTGTATTAGCGACACAAGTTTGCCTCATGATGATTCTGCTCTTGCTCTTTGGACCCCAAGAACTGTTTACTAAATATAAATACGTATAACTTGAGTTCTTCAGCATTGTTCTATCACACGGAAATATGCTCCCCGATTATTACTGGTGATTTTTTACGTTAAAAAAATGTTTTATTACGAAAGTAATATTAATCCTAGACCTGGGACGTTTTCCGTGGTTTCCGCTATCGCATTTTTATTTAAAATCGCTTATTCCCCTCCAATCATATGTTTCGTTTCTTATTAATCTAAAGAAAATATAAATTAATTTAGATTTTATTTCAATTTAATACCAATGTACACGTATGCATTCTCACTCGTGCCAGTAGCCCATTATACGCCATCTTTGTTGTCGTTTGCTTAAGTTTTTTATATCTCTAAATTCTAAAATGGAAACATTATTGACATCACTTGCGTAAAGTCGCTTACCAGTTGTTCTTTAAATCGCAGGTATAAATTAAACCTTATTTCTGCAAGAAAACGTAATATTTGTATCTTAAAAGTTTTGTTTCAGTTTGCCATGGGCTATACCTCCTGCACGACGGTCTAAAAATATCATATTTTTTATATTTCTAAATTCACCATCGTGTTTTAAACGGTCGGATTATATTTCCCATCGAATGATTTGGATTTACAGATGTGTAACATTATATTTAATGCTTTGGAATAATTGATATTAATTTTTGAAACACCCGCTTCTCCTAAATGTCGCATTCTGCTCTTTGTATGTAGGGGCTTTAGAATTCAATTCATTTCGCATCGTTTTTGTCATTGAATTCGAAATGGTCTGCTTAGACTCCATAGACAAGCCAGTAATCTTTAAAAGGGGGAACACTGTTTATTCACGGTTCTAAAAGGTCTAATGACATTTTCTTCATTTTCTGAAATATGTAATAGCCTACTGATATAAAGTACATTCCTTATAAACATGTCATGTCAGGAAGTTATTAAGTAAGGATGACAAGTGGAATGACTCTCGTGAGATGTCTTAAAGTTTTACTAAATATTTTCTACATTATACATCTGCAAGAGAAGTTTTCAGATGAAATCTAGTGCCGCAGTTCTGCCTGGCAACAGGCGTCCTCGTTCATTGGTTTATCATTCCTGCTTCCTTCTTTTAGGGTAACCCAAAAGAGTTTGCTTTCTTTCCACCCCAGACCACATGATTGTCTCATATATACGGAAACCACATTCAAGTGTATGCATAAATGACTCTTAATATAAAAATGTCATAAAGTGATTGTGCCACAGTACAGTCACAAAGAGTTTAAACAATCTAAAAAGGCGACTGTTAAAGTAAATGCTTTGGAATAATTGATATTAATTTTTGAAACACCCGCTTCTCCTAAATGTCGCATTCTGCTCTTTGTATGTAGGGGCTTTAGAATTCAATTCATTTCGCATCGTTTTTGTCATTGAATTCGAAAGATTTCGCTTTTATTCAATAAAGCATGCGTTTCCCAACATTTACATGTGTTTTAAGTCGAGCGAAACAATTTTCGTATATTTTTTAATATTTTTTGAAAAGATGACGAACTAGAAAATTGTTTCCTGAACCTAGCTTGGACGCCACCTTTTTGCCTCGGAAAGCAACGACCGCTAGCATCATCAGCAAATTGCAATATTTATACATTGTCGAACACTTTAGATTTGTGTTAACTAACTGATTAAGCACTCTTTTTAGCATTCGCACAAGTCTCTTTTCTGACTTAACCCTTTCCAGTGCAAGTGCACGACTCAGTAGATGCTAAACACGTGGGTTAACTCCATAAGATCAAAGCATAGCAAAAAATAACAATTTCACTTCGTTTATTTAATTCACGTTCACCAAAATATTAGTTTATTTCGATTCTTACCACATATTTAGTGAAAAGGCAGCTAATTCTACGAGATATTTATTTGATCTTATATGTACTTTCTTTTCTTTAAAGGTCTGTGAAGAACAGAAATGCGAAGAGGAAGTTTTTCCGTTGGCTATGAACTACCTGGACAGATTTTTATCTGTGGAGCCCACCAAAAAGACCAGGTTACAGCTGTTAGGGGCAACTTGTATGTTTTTGGCCTCTAAGATGAAAGAGACTGTGCCACTAACAGCAGAGAAGTTGTGCATATACACGGACAACTCCGTCCGTCCCAGTGAATTATTGGTAATTATTCAACACTGCACAATTATACAGCTTGACATTGTTTTCTTATATTACTTCACTTAAGTCAAATAAAATGCAAGTGCAAGAATTGCAATCATGCTCTATGTGTACATGAAAGTCTTGGATTAAAAGTCTTAACCAGATAATTGGATTGGTCTGCAAGTGTAAAGCCACCCCTCAGACATCAATATAAACGCGCACGTTACAAACGTTTTAGTACTTTTTATGTGTCCATTAATTGAACGTAGGCCTTGCTTGGCTGTGCAATTAATCGACATCGCCATCTAGCGGTCAAAGAGTGTAAAATCGGATATGGAAAATGCGCCTTTATGTAAACTTGGGCCTCTTTATGCCTCCTTCGCAGCAAATGGAACTGCTGGCACTAAATAAACTGAAGTGGGATCTTGCCTCAGTCACACCACATGATTTCATTGAACACTTCCTCGCCAAACTGCCTATACACCAGAGCTCCAAGCAGATATTGCGCAAGCACGCCCAGACGTTTGTGGCCCTCTGTGCAACAGGTATGTTTTACTGTTTGTGTTCAGTTTTACTTTGATCATTTTTGTTCATGCAATATGTGACCCTGGACCACAAAACCAGTCATAAGGGTAATTTTTTTGAAATTGAGAGTTATACACCATCTCAAAGCTGAATAAATAAGCTTTCCATTGATGTGTGGTTTGTTTGGATAGGACAATATTTGGAATCTGAGGGTGCAAAAAAATGAATCAAAAAAAGACAAAATCGCCTTGTCCAAATGAAGCCCTTAGCAATGTATATTACTAATCAAAAATTAAGTTTTGATATGTTTACAGTAGGAAATTTACAAAATGTCTTTATGGAACATGATCTTTACTTAATGTCTTAATGATTTTTGGCATAAAAGAAAAATAAATAATTTTGACCCATACAATGTATTTTTGGCTATTGCTAAAAATATACCAGAGCGACTTAAGACTGGTTTTGTGGTCCAGGGTCACATATATGGAAGAAAATTTGCCTTATAAAAATAATAGCTGGCCAAGCAAAAGTTTTGATCACTTTATTATAAACATGCATCGAACGACCATCCCCTTACCTCACTCAGTACTTTGTTATCAGGCAGACTCTTTATTGCAATGGAAAGAGCCATCTCGCTTGTCCTAATTCCTTACTCGCAGTTATTGTAAACCAGTGTGAGCCTCTGCAAGAGAGAGGAAGTCTGTTTCCTTTTGCTGTTACTGCACCATGGCTCCTGAGAAGCCCTGCCTGCTTCACAACACCACTGCTATGCACGCAGTGCATGTGAACCAAAAAGAGGAAGCTGTTGTCTGACATTTTTCTTGTGAAAAGGGCTTTGTAACCTGCTATTTTCCCATGTGTCTTGATGTCCAGGTTTCTATGAGTTAGAGCATGTGCTCAGATGTTAGGCTGCAAATCCACTCTTTTTGCCCACACACCTCATTGTCGTGCAACCTACAGCAGTCATTTTATCACCTGCCAGAATAAGCCGGTAATGCTTCAGGAAGGAACTACTCCCGTTATATTCCCCACTCTTTTTGTCCCTCCATTTACATGGTGGGTATCACCGCAGCTCGCTCCCCTTTTATGTTTATGACCAGCATTTCTTTGGGACGTAGCCTGGGATCTCAGCCAGGGAGAGTGTGGTTGGACAGATACTGGGAAGGGGGTGGGTGCTGGTGAATGAAATGAATGGGCTGGGGTGAAGGCTCCCGTGCTTTTTATGCTCAATTTGTCTTGACAATTGCCCTCTCGTCTCTGAGCTAGCAATGCTAGATGACTTCCTATAAGAAAGGCAGTTGTATTTCTCTGTTCACCATGTGTGGGCAAAGCGCAAAGTGAGAATATAAAGGAAAGAGGCCGCATTGATTTATTAGCTCCCTTATTGCCCATGTGAAGGGCCGTTTAGGGTTCGAACACCCTGAAACCATTTTGAGGAAGTCGGGGGCCTGTGTATTCTGGAGATGGTAATATCTTGAAACCCCTAAGATTTCTATGCACTTTTAGCATTAACGTGCACATAGAGGCATGATTTATGGGATGTTTTGGGAATGAGAGGGCTGCAGTAGGGGGTAGCTTGCCCAGGACCTACAGCAAAGTCATCTGCCTCCCCCCAAAGGCTTTAAGCCCTGCCGCAGAATGGTGTCGGGCCCCAAATGTCACAGACAGTCCCCTACCAACCCTGGTCTCATTATAGTTTAGTCATGCTATGCTTCATTATGAGCTCAATCCAAACCCTAGTTTCTTATCCAATATTGCCCGTTTTATTCCTCATAATGACTCTTATTCTGTGGGCCAGTTACATTTTTGGTGGGTTTCTTGAGTATTTCCTGAGTTCTAACCAGGGTCCGTTTGTTATTTTCAGATGTTAACTTCATCGCAAGCCCTCCATCCATGATCGCGGCCGGCAGCGTTGCAGCAGCAGTGCAGGGGTTGTACCTGAAAAGCAGCGACAGTTGCCTCTCATCCCTGAACCTCACCAACTTCCTCTCACAAGTCATCAGATGTGACCCTGTAAGTGTTCCACCTTCCATATATTATTCCAGAAGACCCAATACATCGCTTCCCTCTGTCATTGATGCTAATCTCCCTATTTCTCTTCAAAAGGACTGTCTGCGATCGTGTCAGGAACAGATCGAGTCCCTGCTGGAATCTAGTCTCAGACAAGCTCAGCAGCACAACATCTCCACAGAGACCAAAAGAGTGGAGGAGGACGTGGACCTCTCTTGCACTCCCACAGACGTCAGAGACATTAATATCTGAACGGATCGCTATTCATCTTGTGTGCGATGAATCTCTTCGTCTTTGTTTCTGTTGGGTATGGGCTTTGGCCAAAGGCTTCATGGGACAAATGGAAAATGGGCTCCCACCTGCACCCCACAATCCGACCAATACCTCGACAACTTGCCCCTCAGCGCGCCCAAACTGTTGACTGCTGAGCGGCATCCCCTGTGGTTTTGACGATTGGGCTATCGCTGGCCAGGACCACCAGTGGAGGACAAGGAATGAATGGAAATCTCAATTCTGCCCTTCAGCCCCCCTCTATGTCCTAAGTCAAAAATAAAACAAGCAAAAATGGTATAGGCTATCTAGGATTTTAAAATTGTATAAACGACAACAGTAGTTGTGACTTGCCCTGACTTGTCGCTAAAAAAAACAACGTTGGGATTTTTTATTTCAAGTGTGTCAAAAACTATTTTTGAAAGAGAAGAGAAGAGAAGAGACTTTTTTTGTATGTTCCATTTCTTTCTCTCATAGATAGTACCTTGTTACACTTGTTACGAGTGCTCCCTGCTTTTTCTGCAGTCTAGCCGTGTAAATATATCCCTGCTTGCCATGCCTTTAGTCACTTTATTATAATTCCTAGACAGATTCCCTAACATGATTCTCTTCTCTTCCAAAATGGTTTATGTATCTTTAGTATATTTTTTACGCATGTATTTTTGTTATGATCTAGAAGGCTGTGGATTGCCAGGGACTGATGTTTTAACTTGAGGCCAGACAGAAACATTTCTTTGAACTTAATGCCTTCACTGCCATTTATGTATATCGTCATCGCTGCCATGACACAATAAGCTTATGTTGTACCTGCTCCCCGGCTAAGCTTGCAGTGCAGTCCACAGTCTGCTTTTTGTTTAGATTCATGTATTATCTAAAACCATTCCATTTAAAAAAGAAAAAAAGCACTTTCAGTCCGTCGTTTAAGGCTGACTTTTAGAGGAAAAAAAAAAAAAAGAGAAAGAAATCCACAGTTGTTAAAACAATGGGGAGAAACCATGGAATGGAGGAAGGGTTGACGGAGCAGGTCTCTTTATCTATGGTGTTAGTGGTCTGTTAGAGAAAGAAGAAGAGGGGGACATTGAGAAGATATTTGCTCGTTGAAGGCTTAAACGGAAGCCTACAGTGTAGTTTGTGATCCTCCTGCGAGAACGAATGGATGCTAGGGAACGTTTAAGGTGCGATCCCACAGAACGCATGTAGAGCTATTGAAACACTACAAAGTGTAAATCAAAGATTAAGAACTATTTATTTTTTCAGTTCCCCTCTTAAGGCCAGTACGCATGAATGCCCAAGTGTACCTATGTTTGAAGTATGTATAATGACCCGCTAGTTGCTAACTCGTGACACCATAGTTAAAGTATTTTTCCGAGTTGATGTACTCTGGTCTAGCTATTGTTAAAACAAAAGTTGTGGCTTCAAGTAGATTTTGCACAAACCCAGAGATGTCAGTTGTCTTGTGGATCTCTGGAAGGGGAGGAAGATGAGGAGGAGAGATGGTAGAGATGGTAGAGGGAGGCAAAAAAGGGTGATGGCTGGACATCAAAGAGTTAAAGCAGAACTGAGACTTTTGTACCGTGAGGAATAAATTAAGAGGAGACACTCCTCAATTTTAGCTGCTATGGAGGGATTTCCAGCAAGTATGAAACTTTCAAATGGAAAACAACAAAAAAGAAAAAGACATGCTTCTTTCTCTTGTCTTGTTTTTGCTGCTATTTTTGTTTTTTTTATATGAAATGTCAATACAATGCCATGTAATAGGTTTTAATTTTCTCATAGAAAATTATGATATTATTGACAACTTTGGTTCTTTTGGTAGGTTTTTTTTTTTTTTATGTGATCAATTTTTGTTAATGTGATTTCTACGCTATGCTATTCCCAAAACAAAGAAACAAACAAAAAAAAACAAAAACGAAAAACAACAAAAAAGCAGACGAAAAATAGTCAAATGTTCCTGTTATACCCACAATACCTCAAACTACAGTCGTGATTTAGCATTGATTTTAGTCTGGGATTTTTCTTTAGTGCTATTTTTATGTTGTTTTATTTTATTGTTTTTTTGTTTTTGTTTTGGTTTATACCGTGCCTGTTAGTCCTGTTGTAAAATGCAAATGAACATGTTAATCATCATCCTACTGGGTCCTGATGTGAGCGAGTAGAAAGCACATTGAATGGAATTGGTGCCATAAACTCTTTTGAGTTTTTTAGCTGTTTCATTAAAGGAGACTATATACCCACTTAAGCCTCTTCTAGCCCATCTTGATGAGTTTATGGAGCTTGTATTTGAAAAATGACACCGTTATGAGTTTGTGACTGCCATGTGTACGTACAAAGCCATTGTTTTGTCTCGTAGTAATTTAACACAGTGCAGATATTCATGTATAAGTGGCTGCTTAGTCGTGTTCTGAATACAAGAGACCTGGCATGTCCACATTAAGTCGTTGTCTTAATAAATGCGACGCAGCTACAATCAGCAGTGATGTTTTCCTTCATCTTTTTTGCATAAACCCATCAAATTTGTATCCTTGTAAAGTTCCATATATTCAGTACTCATGGGATTCTTTACTTGGTTGTTTGTTTGTTGGTTGGTTGGTTAGTTTCACTGCCTTTAGCCTTTGACATGGTGCTGCTATATGTTTGCATTGAGTATAGAAATGATTTGCTGAAAGAGATGCGGCGATAAGCTAGGAATGATGGGAGAGGTGATCCAGGACCCAGGGGACACAGATATATTATCCTCTGTAGTATCAGGAATCTATTTTACCTCAAGGTGGAAATGAAAATTCAACTGAATGATGAAAACTAGCATGTATACCGGTGCGATTCACACCAGGAGACTGTCATGCAATCGAGGAAAAGAGACTACGGAGGTCCTGAGCTTTTCTCTTGAATGTGTTTAGGGGGTATTGAGAAGTGATTGACTGCATCCTCCCATCCCCACATGATAAAAGCTTGGCCTTATGTCTCAATTCTGTTGTAAACAAACCTGTAGTGTCTTTTAGTTAAATATGGTATTCATTCCCAAGGATCAAAATGTGTTGATCCTGAAATATGTCATGGTTTGATTTTTGTTTCTTATTGTTCACAAACCGGTCACTGGTCTGAAATGCACAATCTTGCTGACCCATCTTAGACATGAGGTTAACTAGAATAAAAACTTGAGCTTCAAAAACCACTTGTCTTGCGTGATTTGTATTTGTTACTGTGCTCGCACCGCTTTGGATACAAAATGTTAAACAATTCTGTCATTTACTCAACCTCATATTTCAAAAAATATACAGTATATCTTTTTGTGTTAATGCAATTACATACTTTCACTGTCTATCCTTTTAAGTCATGATATGTTGTTATTTTATTAGACTAATGAACTAATAATCGTCTGAATTAAAAATGTGGAGAAAGAAACGTACACAAGAAATACTGAATATTAAAGTTAAACTGAATTCACCTATGGCACATGTAAAACTATCAAATTAAATGCTTAAAATATGAAATATAGCCTACACTGTAAAAAATGACTGTGAATTTAATGGTAAAAGACTGTAAAAATGCTACAGTAAAAACCTGTTAAATGGTTAACGGTAAATTCCACTACTATATACGGTGAAAAACTGTATTGAACATTACATGTATTGGACATTAATTTTATGGTAGTATACCGTTTTTGGAAGTGAAAAAGACCGTATAATTTACAGTGA
Organism: Sinocyclocheilus grahami; assembly: GCF_001515645.1. NCBI lineage: Eukaryota > Metazoa > Chordata > Actinopteri > Cypriniformes > Cyprinidae > Sinocyclocheilus > Sinocyclocheilus grahami. The sequence goes on from NW_015505363.1 coordinate 306,281, forward strand.
ATAACCGTAAATTGACATTCCCAGAATTCCCTGCGTTACATTTCAAATTTGATGTTTTTTTGTTGAAATAACTGTTTCTTCTTAGTTTTTTCTTATCAGTTTTGTATATTAGGGTTGTGTGTTACAGCTAATGTTGTTAAATGAATGTTTATTGCATTATTTTAGGTTCATGTGTGTTACCATGATGGTGTTTGGTGTTTGTGTGAATGACACCGTGCACCTTCTATAAATGCTATTATTTAAAAGCTGCTTGTGATGGGCTTTGGTTCATCATGTGACTTTCTCGTCACCACCTGCATTTGGTGGTTATCAGTGTATTACAAAGGCACAAAACAGATTTCAGTACTTCAATAGGTTGGTATATTAACATTTTATCAGTTAATGAAATTACGGTATTTAACTGTAAATTTAAGTTAAAACCGTAAAACCTAAAACGTTGCTACCGTATTTTTTACTGTAAAATTCCGGCAACCACAGCTGCCGGTTATTTACCGTAAATTGTACGGAATTTTTTTTACAGTGTATCAGCAATTGCTTAGAAAGGGGCATCTTTGTGTCACATGCCTCCTAAAAAAAGAGCAGCTGAAAACAGCTTGTTCTTGATTTTACTTCAAAACTTTTAGATTCACCAAATATTAATTAAGCAGGAAACTGAAGATATGTCTTATGTGTACAGCTAAAACCGATTCTGAAAATAACAGCATTTAGAGGAAGTGAATGTTGAACCTTGCTGAGGTGAGAAAGGATTGGTCTGTTGAGTAAATAAACGCTGTTCTCTCATGTATCAAGCAGGTGATACCCTTCTTTTATTGTCAAAGTATTATCTGGTATCCCCAACAGACAGTCTTTGATGTTCTGTTTTGAAACACACTGCAGACAGGCCAGCAGGCATCAGTTAGGAGTCTGGAAGAAAGAAAGAACTCAGACTATTTTACGCACCTTCGCGACCGACTGAGGTTTGAGATAATACTGTGTCTTTGGCTTTTGGCATCTCGGTGTCTGTGGTTTCAGAGGAAGGAGCAACATTGCTTGCCTCATACACACTGTTCCAAAGGCTAAAGTGCTACCTTTCGAAGGTTTGCCTTTCCAAGATCTGACATACAAAAACTGAACTCTGTTCAAATGTGAAAAGTGCATATCAGGTAATGTAGGTCTTGATAAAAATGATAGATATAAGTTAAATGACTTAATTGGTCAGTGTTACAACTTTTCAAACTCTTTGAGGGATGATCCACAAAACTATCACCATTCTACTTTTGAGCAAGACATTTAACTAGAAGATATTCCATTACTGTACTTTAACAAACAAGTAGTGTGCTTTGGAACAAAGTAAGAAGAATTTTTATGTATAAAGATGATGCAGAATTCATACAGTGGTGCCAAAAAGTATTTGGACATTTAAAACGTACATACCAATGTATGAATGCCATTGCATTCAGTAACAAAATAATAAGCCAGATGGCACCAGCAAACAAATTAATCTAGAGATTGTCAGAACTAACTTTTCTTTTAAACCAACCATAACCAACTGATGGCAAGGTGATTTTAGAAGATGTGTCGAATACAGCTCTTGAAAGGCCAAGGTCCTTAAGAATATTGCTATAACCCTAATTAAACACACTCAAACCAGCTAATCTAGGTCTTCATGATTACTACAAACTTCTGGTCCGCTAGACTGGAGCTAAACAGTGGCTGAATTCTGAACTGTGTACTAGCATACAACTCTTACATTTATGCATGTGGCAGACACTTTTATCCAAAGCAACCTGCTTTGCATTCAAGGTATACCTTTTATTAGTTCTTGGTTTCTCTGGGAACTTAAGCCATGACCTTGGGATCACTAGTGCCATGCTCTATTGTTTGAGCTACAGGAAAGCATACACTTACTATTTTTACCATATCTTTATAAGGCAGAAATATGAGTAGTATGCTATTCCAAATCTCTACCACACTCTCTTCAAGTTCACTCAGGTGTCCTAGCAGAGTGATTTGAAACCTGTTTGAACATTTGACAACCACTATGGCTTCATCTGAAATTGCATACTCTCTGAATAGCTACTTTTTTATTTTTGAATAAGTAATTACTTATAGAGACCATTAAAAAAGTACATTCTATTTCAGGGGTTCTCAACTCTGGCCCTCAAGATCCACTTTTACTACACAGTTTAGCTCCAACCTTGATCAAACTCACCTGCCTGTAACTCTCTAAAGCTGTGTCTCATTTAGAAGGCTGCGTCCTCCGGAGGTCGCATTCGAAGGCTGCATACGTCATCGAGGCTGTCTCGTTTCAGAAAAGCAAGTAGGACACTCCGAAGGCGACCTTCGAATGCGACCTTCTTTCACAGGAATTTGGAGGATGCATGAGGTGTATCCTTCGCTGCTACAGATAACCCACAATTCTTTGCGTCGCCGTGAACAACCGTTGTTAATTTGAAAAATGCCGGCGCCGGCAGGTGTAACGTACACACAAGCGCAGATGTGGTGTTTACAACTTACCTTAAATCGCCTCGGTAAAAACAGATAAACTTTGTTTTTAATATCCTCCTCCTTTTTTTCTCTAACAGATGCCTGCTGTACGTACGCTGCAGTTCCTCAACATTGAACAAAATAAAACAAGTAAAACCATTTTTTTTTTCAAATTACTTTCCAAATTTAGAAATAATTTTCCTTCATTTAAGTAGTGTGTGAGCGCAACGATGCTCTAAATGTGTTGGCATAGCAACGCGATACTTCCGGTTTCCTTTTCCGCCTGTCCTACAAAGGCCGTCTCGTTTAATTCTAGGTTGAGGACACTTCCTATATGCATCCTACAGAGGATGCGACCTCCAGAGGATTCGACCTCCGGAGGGTGCAGCCTTCTAAATGAGACACAGCTTAATAATCCTGAAGACCTTGATTAGCTTGTTCAGGTGTGACTGGTCAGGGTTGGAGCTAAACTCTGCAGGAAAATGGATCCAATGTTGGCCTACTGTTTTATGAATACTATGAATTTAGACATAGTCCTGCGTTCATTTATTGTTACTATATAGTAGGGCAGTATGTGATGATATTCAAACAGCATATCATATGAAACCTAACATATTTCTTTTTGTGAAATGATTTGCTTGAAAAAAAAATATTGTGCTGTCTTTCTTTACAATAAATGTCATGGTTTGATTTATCTAAGATAACATTGGAACGTGAAGTGTAGGGATAGATCATTCAAAAAAATATATTTTTTCATCATTTACTTCACTCAAGTCTTTCTTTCTTCTGCAGAACACAAAAGAAGAGAAAAAAAAGAGATAAGAAAAGAAAAAGGACATTTCTACAAGTTTGGACTGACATGAGGCTGATTGAGTGAATTTTTATTTTTGGGTGAACTATCAATTTAAGCCCTAACACACGTGAATACAAGTGTCAATGGTAATTGGTATTATTAACAGTATGCAATGTAATTGAGCGATGGAGATGTAGTTCCCTCCTCTTGTCCTTGTGAGCTTCAAGGATAAGCTGCAAAACTTACATAAGGTGTCATAATTTTTCTATTTATTTTGATTACCAATAAATATTTCAGGGTGAAACAGACAGATATAATGAAGCCGTTTTTTAAACGTCATTCATTTTCAAAACACAAATGATCATATTCCTATGAAAGTGGAAGCCTATGACTACGACTTTGTTGGATGTTACATAAATATGACCATGAAGATTCATGTTGTCAGTTGAGATCATTACATCAGAATTGAATTGTTATATTAGCGTATATAGTATGATCACTAGCCAAAACTCAACTAGTTTCCCTGGCCACATGCTACCCACATCACCGCCACCTTCATCTGAGTGAAGTGGCTGAACCTTTCTTGTCTGTGCTGTGAATAGGAATTGCGCATTTATCATCCACATCATGAACCATGCGAGGAAGCGAGCAGCTCAATGCTGAGATTGGAGCTTGTGTGTGTGTGTGTGTTTAAAGGAAAGAGTGGGGGGTATGAGGCACCAAGGCAAAAATGGGAGATACTATGCCACCATTCAACTTGGGGCCTTTTTTTTCAAGTGCCCGTCGGTTGCATTTGTCACGTCCTCCTTTCATGTCACCACTCGCCACCTGCTCCTGAAATTCCTGAACATTTTCTGAAACCTTCCAGCGTCCTGTTTCATTTTCTCTGCCTCCCTCCCTTTCGCTGGCCCCATCCACTCTGTTCCACAACTCAAAGGAAACCAAAGAAACATTGCTCCTCTAACTCTCTTTCACAGACTCAGCCCTCTGTCTTACACCCCCCAAGTTCATGTTCTTCTGTTCTGCATTTGGAATTAGTCACCCCCTTGCTCTCTCACTCACACACACAATATCTGAGAAAGATGATGTATCATTTATGGATCATACAAATATTAACACTCTACAGTAGACTCTACTGACACTCATGGACTCTAATTATACAACATCACAATATGAAAACATTAAAGGGATAGTTCACCCAAAAATGAACATTCTGCCATCATTTACTCGCCCTCATGTCGATCTAAACCTGTGTGACTGACTGAGGATAAAAAATATCAAATTTGAATGAGAAATGAAAGTCAATGGGATCCAGTGTTGTTTCAACCCCAAATTATCTTCTTTTGTACAGGTTTGGAATGACAAAGAATGAGTAAACGACTGAATTTTAATTGTTGAATTATAGTATTTCTTGAACATAATATACACTGGCTGCTAAAGTATTTGAAAACTTGAACCACACTTAAAAATGTACTAGAATCATTAAATCATTGTATAGGTTTACAAAATATCAAACCAAGGTGGGTTTATTTTAAAGAACAAAATTGTGGATTGTGAAACAGCATTGTGAAACTTTGTGGTTGTGAATCATTACATTCATAGTTTGTGTGATGAACTACCTGAGTGAACGTGATGTGTCCATCCTATAAAATCAATTCAATGCCACTTGTTTTAAAGCAAAAAGTACTCATTTCAGCTTCGTGAAAGTCAGTTCAGAGAAAAGCTCTAGCATCATTTGTTTGCAAATGGCACTTGGTTTGACTTTATCTTTAACTCATTTCTAGTTATTTTCTAATGCAGTGATATTCATTGTCCACTGCTTTATAATATGTGACCCTGGACCACAAAACCAGTCATAAGGGTAAATTTTTTCGAAATTATGATTTATACATCATCTAAAAACTGAATAAATAAGCTTTCCATTGATGTATGGTTTGTTGGGATAGGACAATATGTGGCTTTGGCCGAGATACAACTATTTGAAAATCTGGAATCTGAGGGTGCAAAAAAATCTAAATATTGAGAAAATCGCCTTTAAATTTGTCCAAATGAAGTTCTTAACAATGCATATTACTAATCAAAAATTAATGTTTTAATGTTTTAATATATTTACAGTAGGAAATGTACAAAATATCTTCATGGAACATGATCTTTACTTAATATCCTAATGATGTTTGGCATAATAGAAAAATCAATCATTTTGACCCATACAATGTATTTTTGGCTATTGCTACAAATATACCCCAGCGACTTAAGACTGGTTTTGTGGGCCAGGGTCACATATATGTAGTTCTGGCTTCCAATTAATGCCTAAACCAAACCTTGTATGATTCCACCAGCACAAAATGACCGATGTAGCAGCTGACTGGAGGTCTTCAGGGAAGAGCAGGGTTTTATCTGTCAGGGCTCAGAAGGTGCCGCCAACAGGCCTAGTGTTTACCTGCTGCTGCCCACAGCGTAGACCAGCTGCCATCTCTAGAAACACCCTCTTATATCCTGCCAACTCCTGTCTGCCTGAATTCTGATCTGCACCTCAGACTTAAAGTGTGAGGGGAGCAGAACAAAACCAGAGTGCATCGCGCAGCTCCCTGGCCTCTCGCACGGGCCCCACTACATCATTGGTGCACCCACAGCAACTGTCCCCATTCTGGACCCAGGAGAGGGGAGGAAAACTATCTGCCAGGAGACTCTGCTGACCAAACGTGAAATAGCACTGAGGAACCCAGCAAAGGAATTTCTTAGGATTTAGGGCTGGTTAACTAAGACTAACTAAAGGTAAATGGGATTTCTGCAAACGGCAGATGTGTAATGTCAAATCAATCTAATCCACCAGCTCTGGATTATGTAATCTTTAAAAATAGATCTCTATTACAATATACTGTATCTAAAGGATTTATGACATCTTGAACTAATAAAGGACAAAGGAAAAAGCATCAACAAAAATAAGTATTATTAATAATAATAAAAAGTATTTGAAAAAGTCATTGTTATTATTATTACTATTAATAATAACATAATTATATGGATCATAATTTAGACCGCCACACATCATCATAATGCACGTTCATCATTTACTTTATTCTGAAATGTCTTTTAATGTAGATGTAGACTCACCAGTAAAGCATTCTACAGTCAAAATTGTAAAACATTTCTTGCAAAACTGTCTGTGCTGCTTATAACCATTTCATTTCTGATTTTAATTGATTCTAATGTCATAAGTAACAATCCTGCAGTTTGCCAGCAGGCGGTGCCACCTAACTGCAAGAACCATTCTCCCAGTTTCACCACAAGACGGGGTTTCTCGTCTTCTTTTTAAACAGCTTTGTCCATAAAAAATATTAAAAACCATCTTAGGAGATGGAATATTCTTATGAAGACGCTGACTTTGGTTTGTCTTGTATATTAAATGAACTCGTATTACTGCTGCTATTTCTCACTTTAAAACTCTCAAACGCCTAAGAATACAATTCAAACGCTTCCACTCTGTTTTCTAGAATTCAGCTTGAAGAACTGTTCCAGAATTCTGAATTACAAGTCCAGTGAGAGTGATAACAGTCCACTCGTGTACACATTGCACGTGAGCACCACAAACCCCCTCATCAGTACTGTCTGTCTGCAGATCATCACCATGGCTGCTGTAAGGCTCCTGTCGTCTTAGAAGGACATTCCCGTTGATCCACTCACATATTCTTTAAAGTCTGTTGCCACGTTCAGCAAAGAGCACACCTGTAGAGATGAAATATGTTAGGCAGATATTATTTAGATAATTAACAGTTAAAATAACCAATTAGAAACAGTCAGCTTGCATTCTAACAAAGAGATGATGGGGCATGTTTGATGACATTACCTGTCTAAACTTGGCACGCGCCCTTTCCATGTCCTCTTGAAGTTTCTCATGCTGTGGGTATGGGAAGTTCTGGATCAATCCAATCAAAGATTCCATAGCTTTCAGCCTTTTTCTAGAAGAAGAGAGAAAGTTAGCATTGAGAGAAATAATCAGACTACCGGCTCCTGATGAAAAGCAGTGTTTGATAAGTGTTAAAGAACATACCTTGCTTTAACATCACTACTGTTTTGAAGGAGATATTTAAATGCAAGGGCAAATCCATAATAAAAAGAAACCTGAAAAAAAAGCAGCAGAAGATCTGGTGTCTCATGCATGGTTTCAACAGCTTACAAAAAGTAAACATTTCACTTAAAAGTGTAATTTATAAAACTGAATATATGTTCTGTACACACTTTTAATTATTTATAGATGTTGCAAATTTCTCAATAAATTATTTTAATAACAATAATAAAAATGATAATGAAAAATAAATAATGAAAATGAATTCTTTAAAACGATAGAGGAAACAAAGGAAATTGCAAAAGGACTAAAATCTATAATATTGTAGTAGTAGTAATAACAATATAATTAATAATAATACATGTTTAAAATCTTTTAAATGGATTAAAGCATGACAATGCTGTCATTCGTGCCAACTGCGTGTTCAGTCGTGAGGCCCCAGAATTTAGAAATCATTGTAATAATACAACAGGAAAAACCTGACACTGCTTTTCCAGAAAGCTATTCGCATTCCCTGTTGAAAAAAACAGCATATGCTGGTTAGGTATGTTTTGAGGCTGGGATGCTGGTTTAAGCTGGTCCTTTGCTGGATTAAACTGCTCCTTTGCTGGTTTAAGCTGGTCCTTTGCTGGATTAAACTGCTCCTTTGCTGGTTTAAGCTGGTCCTTTGCTGGATTAAACTGCTCCTTTGCTGGTTTAAGCTGGTCCTTTGCTGGATTAAACTGCTCCTTTGCTGGTTTAAGCTGGTCCTTTGCTGGTGTATGCTGGTCCTTTGCCAGCACATGACCAGCATAAACCAGCAAAGGATCAGTTTAAACCAGCAAAGGACCAGCATACACCAGCAAAGGACAGCTAAAACCAGCAAAGGACCCGTTTAAACCAGCAAAGGACCAGCTTA
>NW_015505363.1:314918-319502 GCF_001515645.1 Sinocyclocheilus grahami
AAACCAGCAAAGGACCAGCTTAAACCAGCATCAAAACATACTTAACAAGCATATGCTGGTTTTTTCAACAGGGTTACTCAAGCAGAATCATTATAAACTCAGCCAGCTGAAAAGATGTGAAAGCTGAGAAGACATTTATTGCTAGTGTCGTTCTCATGGAAAGACTTTATCCGTCTTAAAATCATTATCTGTCTTTAATCTAAATGAACTAAATTGTGTGTATCAGTCTGTATCACCTCTGCACCGAGTTTGGCTCCGTGTAGCCGCCCGTGATTTCTACCCTCGATGGTTCCCTGTCGAGTTCCCTCCTCAAACCCTTCCTGATACCCTTCATCATGAAACCTAAAACAAGAGAGAATTTATAGAGCCTAAATACAGAAAAGTGTAAGTTACAGTGACAGTCACTGAACACTGAGATGGGGTTAAAATGCCATAGAGTGACAAAAGTTTATGTGTGTAAATAACGCGCTGATTTTACCTATTATCTGCCATGATAATGGAGTCCAAAAAAATCATCACTACTGGACACGAAAGCCATTTTTACAAAAAGTATTTCTACCACCACTGTGAAAATGATTAGAGCATAAAGTCACAAAACTACAAAACGGCCACATATTATGTTTACATTCAAACATTTGTAAACAGTCAAAGGTAAAATGTGTCTTTATAATTAACTTAGCCAAAGCCTAGAGTCTAATTTAGCGTGTAAAAATTTTAAATTTTTAAACTGTACCCAGCATGGCTTTTCAGATATTACTCCTTGTCTCCTTGTAAATTGTGGAAAATGTGATTAAATATGTTTTCCTTTATTTTGTTGTAGACACAGCATTACATGACAAAAACCCCATGTTCTGGTCAGAGTTTTAGCAGTACAGCAAAGTATGGAAAACATGTAAATTTATAAAACTATTCAAGTCATTGCTTGCTTGCAGAAGACCCCACATAATTTATATACATATAGGCCTATAGCCTGTACTTCTATGTGTGCTCCATGCAAAATCTTCAGACTGAGTTTGAATGGGGCACTTTGGTTTAAATTACATTTAACAGCCTTATCTCAAAATGCAATTAGATACTACGCCAGTAGAGGGAGTCACAACGTTACAAAACGTTCCTTTCAATATTGTTCAAGGGCATCATGTAAGGACAGGCTGTAATATATTCTGCTGTTTTTCAGGCCCACAGATCTTTACTACAATACATCCGTATTTTATGGAAGTACCATGCAGTCAACAATATCAAACCATATCAAAGTTCTCAACAATTTGAATTAGAGTAGTTGAGGATCCTGCTTACAGTATATTTAAGAATGAAACACTGCTGTCTTATAAGTTGTGATTTGCTGTATATTTTGGCCAAGTAACTATTGAACCACATTAGCATATAAGAAATAAGTTTTAAGAACAATTAACTGTATATTTCAAGGTGTGTGTGTGTGTGTGTGTGTGCGTGTGTGTGTGCGTGTGTGTGTTGTTAGTGTTCGTGCATTCTAGATTTGTCTAGTAAATACTTTATTAGCTATAAAGTTTTGCACAATAATTAAAGCAAGTTCATCACAAACACATTAAAAAATAAATAAATTCAAGCTGCAGGTGTTGCACCATTATGGTTCATCTTTCAACAAGCTTCAACATATGTAGTGATTTAGTTTTTTCTGTCCATAACACTACATTTGTCCCGTGACTGTGTCCAGTGTGCCGTTTGCTTTCACTGGACTTTCTAACATTGTCTCTTTCTGAAAGTCTGGCCCTGTGTTCTGGTTTATGGCAGGACTGATTTTATACAGTCAACCTCTGGGTCGTTTCCGTAGAACATTCACAAGTGATTGTTCACTCCTCATCTTTTGTTGAAACTGGGACTCTGGATCACAATTTGAGAGATCTTTCCAAAAGGGTCCATACTGTCTATTTCAAGGTCCAACTGATGGTCCTGTTCAGGGTCAACGGGAAAGTGTTGTTCCCCTGAACGGTGGTTGGTTGGTTCCTGAGAAAGTGTGTTGACCATGGGCAGGAACTGAGATGCAGCAGTCCTGTCGTTATTGTGCAACTTGCTTTCAGCACCACCCAAATTCACAAGGGCTCCATGTTTGCTTGAGATGTAGATGTTGTAGCCATCTGGCATGATGCGTTCCAAAAAGGAGCAGCCCTTCTTGGTGTAAGTGTGCTGCAAAACGAAAGAAACAGCATGAATGCACACATATTTATGCAATATGAATGTCTCATCAACCTGCCCTGCAATGTGTTTTTTAAGTTTTTTTGATAGCTGTTTGCACACCATGGAGAGGTCAAGGTTGTTACTGCTGTTTCTTTTCAATGAGGTTTTAGCTTTGCAAACATACCCCGTCATGGGCAAAGGTTGCTGCTATATGACGCCACTCAAATCAGCGCATTTGGAAATTTTTGTGGGAATCATTTTTGTATGTTGTTCTGGTCAGTCAAGTAAATTGAAATGTCAAGTACTCTCAAGGCATATTTGCACTGTTGATAATTTGTGATCAGTTGTTTTAATTGGTTTGGCAGCTATTACAAATTTCAGTTCAGTATCAAATAGGGAAGGATAGTTTTCCAAGACTATCAATTCAGACAATTCATTTTGGAGTTATATGCATGATTACTGTTGTTCGTCCTGTCCTAAAATAATGTTCTTGGTTTGTAACGTCAGATGGGAGTAATGAACCCATGACCAGAACACAATGTCAATAAAGCTAGATGTTTGTGGCGAAATCGGCTTGTCTACACTTCCACAGTCATAAAGGACATCCTGAGGTGACCTTAGAAAAACAAGGTTATCTCTGACAAATGTGTGTAGTTTTATTATGATTGGTGGCAGAGTGCCAAAGTTCCACTCTCTACACTCTAAAAAATGCTGGGTTAAATACAACCCAGTGCTGGGTAAAATAGGGACTGTAACAAAGTTCGTAGTCACGGGAAGAAGGAGGCGGGAACCGGCCAACATTCAAAGGAAACTTTAATCAAATAAACACAAAATAGCACGACAGCCCCTCGCGGACGACTGTCGCGCACAAACAGAACCAAAACACAAAATAAAGTCCAGTCCAGGCCTGGTCCTCTCTCGTCCTTCACTGTCGTCACTCCTCCTTTTATCCTTCCGGAGCTCCTCCGTGGGACTCGAGACCGGTGAGTGGTGCAGGTGTCGCTCATTATCAATTACTCCACCGGCCTCGCTCCGTTCCCACTCGTCACAGGGACAAAGCCAGCAATTGGGCTGTTTTGACCCAGCGGTTGGGTTACCCAACCTTCTGGGTAGTAACCCAACTGCTGGGTCAAAACAACCCAATTGCTGGGTTTGTCCCTATTTTACCCAGCACTGTGTTGTATTTAACCCAGCATTTTTTAGAGTGTAAGAATTAAATTATTGCTATATGGATGTCACTGTTCTAAAAAATGTTTTAGAAAATGTCCAAACTTGTGGCCTCGGTTGACCTCTGTCAGTAAGACAATATAGGCTACCTGAACTCTATGAAATTATGCACATTATCCTGTGGTCAGGAATCTAAATCGTGCACTCTGAAGAATATCAGTTCCTATATGAATCAGAATCTTTCAGGTTCCAAGAACGTTATTCTGAACGTGCACCTACAAATAACCTTAAACCCTCAACACATATATTTCAGCAAATAGGGTTCTTTAGGTAGATATGCTTCTCTATAGAATTGCTAATACAAATAGAGAAGACAATTTTGCACATTTTATTACATCTGATTGTCAAACCTACCGATCCATACAATTTTCCCATTCTGTCCATGCAGAGAAATCGGGAGCTTGCAACCCCTTTAATGGCAACACAGCCCGTTTCCACCGGCCGTATCTCAACCAAACCTTTAGGAAACAAAATACGGTTTTTATAGATTGCAGTAAAAGTAAAGATTCTTGCTTTGTCTGAGCTGAAGCGAAAAGCTCTAAAATCTTAATTTAAACAGTATTGGTAGGAAAATGGCTCACAAATACGGGTTTGACATGAACAGGATAAAAATCAAAGATGCTCGTCAACTTCATTTAAATTCCAGTTGCAATGCTGAGATTTGCATCATATTGCGGAGTACCGAAAAGGCATAGTGCATGTTGCAGAATAATATAATGATGCATAACATATAACAAATTAATTAATTAATTAATTAATAATAACAATAATAATAATAATAATAATGCAATTCATAGAAAAAAAATCTACGTTATTAATATTTTCAGTACGAAAACCATAAATCAGGAAAAAAAACGTATTTTCATAGGATGTTGTGTGACGTCTATGTCTATTGTGTTTTTATGAATATACACATTTTGTTCAGGTCAAATGGAGTAACCAAGAAAACGCTTTAATAGGCTATTCATGACACAAAATTGCACAATATGTAATTGATATATCAATAGATAATATATAACTTGTAATATATAATATACACTCTTAAAAATGCTGGGTTTAATACAACCCAGTGCTGGGTAAAATAGGGACAAACCCAGCAATTGGGTTGTTTTGACCCAGCGGTTGGGTTACTACCCAGAAGGCTGGGTTATACATTTAACCAAACCGCTGGGTCAAAACAGCCCAATTGCTGGGATTGTCCCT
>NW_015505363.1:327027-328421 GCF_001515645.1 Sinocyclocheilus grahami
GTTGTTTTGACCCAGCGGTTGGGTTACTACCCAGAAGGCTGGGTTATACATTTAACCAAACCGCTGGGTCAAAACAGCCCAATTGCTGGGATTGTCCCTATTTTACCCAGCACTGGGTTGTATTAAACCCAGCATTTTTTAGAGTGTAGCCTACTAAAAAATAAGTTAATTCAGTTGTACACGCACGTGCTTTTTAACTTGATGGTTACACCACTTGACATTTTTGTGGTATAGCCTTAAAAATATTTGAAATCAATATAAAAAAATACACTTCTAAGAAATCGACACATGTGTTTTAAATTGCATTTTAAAAGATTCCCCTCTTTATCATCTCGGCCATCCTTATTTGTCATTGACCCATAAAGGTGAAGCGCTGAGTTAAGAGTAACTACATGACATTGATTTGAGCTGCTGTCACTTACTGTCCGAACTTTGCATGTACGATCCACTTATTTCCCCGTCTGCGTTTATTTGCAGATGTAAACCGTGCCTGGCTGCATACAGATGTCGGAACCGGACGGTTTCTCCCCAGTCATTTGCCAAATATGGACCAGAGTCGGGCAATGGGAGGCTTTCCACGCCGATGCTACTTCCACAAACAGTGACAAAGAGTAAGAGGAGCATTATTTAATTTTATCTGTGATATTTAGCCTATAGGTTGTCTTGTTCTGATATGAAGCCTGCACACTCTATCTCCTTTGTATTGCTCTGTCTTGGCGCAAGCTCTGCAACTGACCTTTAAATTGTTCTCTTATCAGTTCAATCGATAAGCATTTCCCCTCTTTGGCAGTACTGAGAACAGGGTAACACACCCCGCTGGACATCCAACAGTCGATGAAGACTAAATAAGTGATAGAACTTTATAAAGTTATTGTTTTATTATAATGCATCTGTCATGCATATCCTATTAACTTATATCATATTATATTATAACATCTGAGAAGTATCAAAATAATTTAAATTAATAGTTATAAAAAAGAACAGGAAAAAAGAAGGATGAACTGATATGATGATAAATTGTAATAAAATTGCTTCACTGCTTAGGCTATTTTAAAGATTTTTTAAAAATGTTTATGATTAATTTAATTAATTTAATGAACGTTTCTCTTGTATATCCTATCGGACAGTTGCAACGCCTATTTGACTTTAAGCCCCAGAAAAATGGCCTTTCATAAGAATGACATTTTTTTCATGATCTGCATTTTCAGCGTATTCTTGAATAAGGAAAAAATCATTATAGCCATAGTTAAATCGCCGGTGATCTGCGCACTCTAGAGTAGACTTAACCTACTATAACACGTTTGCTCTGATTTAAAATATATATATATATATATATATATATATATATATATATATATATATATATATATATATATATATATATATATATATAT
>NW_015505363.1:328717-371357 GCF_001515645.1 Sinocyclocheilus grahami
TATATATATATATATATATACATTTTACGTATTGTGTATATTTTGTGAATTGCTGAGCCCGTTGGATTTACAGAGAAGTTAGTAATTTTGAGTAAATATTCCCATTCATGAAAAGGCTGAAAATGACCAATGTGTTTTTCATAGACCTGATATTGATCGTGCATAAAATATGTGAATAGGTGACAATATCTCTCTGCAATGTGTTCTAAAATTCCCCAAACAGCCGTTTGCAGGGTTCTTGCAATTCCACTTCGTTGCAGTGATCGCTAGATGGCGCTGTGTAATCGCTGCAATTTGGCAATTTTGTTGCTCCATAAGATTTTTGGACTTGAATGACTCGTTACAAAGAAGAGTCAAATAAACGACATATACTGAATGAAAAGGCATTCTTAATAAATAAAAACAAGTAATTTTAATTCAAACATTTTATTTTATTGTCAATTAAGATTTTAAGCACACATATGTGTTTACTCGTTAAATGATGGATTGTATATTTTTATTTATGATATGTATTCATTGTTACTAGTATTCATTGATGTCACATCACTTTGAAAGCTTGGCTTTGTGCTGTTTGTCAAAAATGTGCAGAGGAAGTGATGTAAGTCTGAATGCTGACCTATGCTGTCATTCCGTTTGCTCCAAAAAAAATCTGACCCCTGCACCCCAACCAAAAACACTACAGTGATTGCAGATGAAATCTGTAATTCACACACCCTTCACTGGTCAGTCTCTATTGTCTAATAATCACATTTATTCATGAAAGATGCCAGTTCGAACCAAACCCACTGGGCTGTGCAAGAAAATGATTATTATGTAATGCAGACCCAGTAGATCAAAGGGTCTTGTCTGGATGTATTTTGTAATGCTTCCACATTGCCTCTTAATGAACTCTATTCTGAACAAGCAAACACAGGATGTTAAATCATGACAGAAGTATTGTATAGAATATGATTACCCTTAAAGAGAGGCACTGAACATGTTATTTTTGTGTCTCTCATTCACAAATGTGCAGCTTTGTGCATTGGAGTATTTTGAGCTATGTGGGGAGATCCCCTGTTAAGTAAGTAAGGATAATCACGTGTAGTGTTTACTTTTGGGTCGATGCTGCTTTATGACGCACATAAGAGTAAAATACATATTGCCAGATGTTTACAGTTTGGCCTCCTTCATTTCAGATGCACACTTTATTGAAGCGAAAGCTCACCTAGAATGTAACAGTTCTAATGACAAGTGAATGTCAACCTTGTCATAACTTCCTCTGTCTTATCCTTTACTCTTTTTTTATTGTTATTATTTTTTTAAATAGCATATTGCTTATATTTGGGAAGTCCTCTAGTTTTGACTGGTCAGGTGGCTATACTTGCACAGAAAATAGAGGTCAATAAACAAATAAAATATTTAAAAAAAAAAATTTTTAAACTTGTTTTATTTTGATTGCTTTTATATTCAAATGTATTTTTTTCTTTTAATTGAACAATTTTGGGATTTAATTCATTATTAGCTTTTCTTCAATTTACGAACCCCCTGCAGTTCCTTCACAACCCCCAGTCTGATAAACCCTGACGTAATGTAATGTTTAATGCACTTCTTTTTGTTGATAACGAAGAACAGATTGTTTTTTTTTTTCTCTTTGTATTTTTATATCATTATGGTTCAAGATTGGCTCATTCAAATCAAAGTGATACATTTCAAATTCATTTCAAATTGATATCTGTTGGTTGAACAGTGCATATTTGTGTCATATATGTCCTATGACAGTTTCAGTATTGTATTTCAATATTTTCAGGCCACTACATCTGCTCACTTTTTCTACTTATGTATTGCCCTCTTGTGGAAACCTCAAAGCATTGCTTCAAGTGCAATATGCAGAACAGACATACAAAGTCATATCAACAATACTGGTTCATTCAGCCTTTTATATGTCTATCCTCAGTTTCCTTAGTAATCCAGATGATGTTTTGCAATTAATTCCAGTGTTAGAGTTCACGCTTGAGTTCTTTATGACCATAGGGTTGGTTGAGGTGGTTTTGTCTATGTTGGGGAAACACAGGCTTGAGTAAACCTCTGAAGTATTTGTATGTCGGTGCTGCATGCAGGTAGTCACTATTCGCTTTGAAGCCCTCAAAGTGTGTTTTGACTAGGTGTCTCTTGTTCCATGTTGTGCCAACATGACCCACTTTGTTGGCATTACTTTAATTAAAGCCAGATGAAATCCTCCGCTCTTGTTCTGTACAAAGGTCTGGGCCTTTAAAGCTATAAAGATCAGGGGGGAGCTTTACTGTTTTTTTCTCAATTCATCTCAGCTGCAATCAATGGTTACACTGAAAAAAGTGGAGTATGTTTTACAAGAAAATACTATTTTAGTCTTTCTACTTAAAAAGTTCAAATTTAAATGGAAGGTTCACACAAAAATGAAAATTCTGTCATCATTTACTCACTCTCAAGTTGTTCCAAATCTGTATGAGTTTCATTCTTCTGTTGAACATGAAGATATTTTTGAAGAATGTAGATAACCAAACAGCTGCTGGTCCCCACTGACTTCCATAGTATGGAAAAAAAAGTCTGTGGGAGTCAATGGGGACCAGAAGCTGTTTGGTTACCTACATTCTTCAAAATACCAACTTTTGCACTCTACAGAAGAAATAAACTCGTACAGGTTTAGAACAACTTGAGGGTGAGTACATTTTCATTTTTGCGTGAACTGTCCCTCTAATTCAATGTGTTATTTTCTATTTCTTTGTAATTAGTTAGGAAATTTACTAGCCGTTTCTGAGTGTAAATAGTTTCTACACCATTTTCAGTGTGGTACTTTTTGGCAAAACTCTTTGGCTGTAATGAATCATGACAGTTTTTGTCTTAGAAGAAATTTTTAAGTTTCCATGAAACACTTTTTAAATCGATGTATTGCTGATTTAAACTCCCCTGAAACCAATATGCTGTTGTGAAGAACAAAGTATGTAACATTAATCTTTTTGACTCTCTAACAAAACATATCCAACAAATTCTTGAAAGAGGGTCCAAACCAAAGGCACTGCTTAGGTCCAATGAAGAACCTTCATTTCTGAGCTTTCATATAAAGCCTGTATATTCCCAGACAGGAGCAACTTGTGTCAAGTTCAAGTTCCCTTGGGAAAGGTGAGAAACTGGAGGTTTCATGGAGTTTCAGGGCTTCCCCTCAGTGCTAGAATATGCGGAATAGAAAGTGACTGGCAGGTTCCCTCCTCCCCCTCGACATGCTGGCCAGCCGGCCCCATGATTACAGGGTAAGAGTCGGAGTCATTTCCCCTCTGCTAAAGCCCCAGCATACACCTCTAAACATGGTGGAAGTGCAAGGGGGTTAGAACGTTGTTCGCAGCTGTTTGAAGTGCCTTGTCTTTATGGGCAAACATCTGGAGTATCCCAAACAGACAACTTACAGCTGGCCCTATAAAGAGGGCACAAGGCACAAACACCATATCTAAATACAACTCTCAGGCAGACTGCCTCAGGCATTAGAGTCCCTGTACTCTCCCTCTGCAGCAACATGCAAAAACAAACCGCAAGTGCTGATATTTACATGTGCAGAAAAATGCACTGATATGGATTACAAATTATTTATGTTTGTAATTATACATTTTAAATGGAAAGATACCTGTTTTATCTTTTATTGAGTACTGTATGCTTGTTAGTTCTCTTTTGAAAAGCTCCTGTTTATGTATGTTTGATAGCAGATGTGTGTTGGTATAACAGTGATTGTGGAGTCTACAGATTCGCTGTCATTGGAGGATGGAGCAGATGCATTCATGTGGTTGCTTGTGGCAGGTGTGGGAATTTGAATTCATCTTATTTGCTTCATGACTTATTTGCTTCTCCCAGCCCATACTCCAGCTGGTTGTTTCACTATAGCCGTTTTGTATGTGTTGTTTATGCATCTATCTATCTATCTATCTATCTATCTATCTATCTATCTATCTATCACAAAGATGCATTAAACTGATCAAAAGTGACAGTAAAGGCATTTTATATTGTTGCAAAGGATTTCTTTTTTAAATAAATGCTGTTCGTTTGAACTTTCTATTCATCAAAAAATCCTGAGAAAAAAAATGTATCACAGTTTAAACAAAAATATGAAGAAGCACAACTGTTTTCAACATTGATAAGTAAGAAATGTTTCTTGAGCACCAAATCATTGTTAAAAGGATTTCTGAATGATCATGTCAAGTAATGACAGCTGAAAATTCAAGAATAAATTACATTAAACCCGTTATTTTAAAATGTAATGATGTTTCACAATATTACACTTTTTACTAAATATTTCATCATAAGCTAAAATCTTATATTCTCATACACTGAACACAAGGAACTTTCAAAAATCTTACCAACCCCAAACTTTTGAATGGGAGTGTATTTGTCTGTGATTGATTGTATTGTTAGACACGTATTGCCAGAGGTCATGTAATGTGTTATTTGTAACATAAGTGGTTTTGACTTGCCCCTGAAGAGCTCTACATGTGTCACAGCCTTTCTGTTCTTACAGAAGGACGGGACACACGCATGACCACAGACAATGCCAAAGTAGCCAAAGTGACTCGTTCCACCTTCCTCCTCTGCTTCCTCCTCCTCCCTTCAGCTTAAAGCCACCACCTGGCTGCCAGAGCATCAGCAAGTGAATTGCTCTCAATATACTTTCTGTTAGCAAACACATTGTTGTGAACTGTTAGGCCATTGGCCCGTCTTGTGAAGTCTTTGTGCTCTTGAGAACTTGAAAGGCTTATTATGATATAAAGACAATTTTGGGACAAACAACTTAATGGAGAAGAAGCACTTGAGAGGTGGATGGATGTTTATTTGGTTGACAGACAATGAAACTAACGCAGATAGGCGGTGAAGAGAAACTATTTTTAGGAGGGCCTTTACAACCCTCATACATGGCAGACTAAGTTTATTGGAGCAAAAAGTTGTCATTCTTCTGGGCAATGATAGGGCTCCATTTAGCCCCAGCTCATGGCCAGGAATACATGTGTATTAAGTGACCACACCTGTCTCACTTCGCCTGTCCTGCTTTAAAGTGATTGGTTTATTTGAATAGACTGAGTGCAGACTGTGTATTGCAAAGTAGGGATCAATGGCATGACGTCTAATTTAATCAAAAGTGCATTACAAATTACAATGACTTCAATGAACCTATTCTATTATGAGCATGCTTTTAATTTCTGAATTCAAATTAATTTTGGTATTTTTGGAGGGACATATTCCCCCGGTTTCACAGACAAGGCTTAAGCCTAGTCCTAGACTAAAATGTAAGTGTGAGCTGTTTCGGCTGAAAGAAACTTGCACTGACTGATCTTAAAATATATCAGTGCTTTTGTTTTGCCTCAAGATGCACACCAGTAATGTTTTTTTCTAAGTACGTTTATAAAAATTACTTAAATGTTCTAACTGAACTATGGCCTAATCCTGGCTTTGTCTAAGCCCTGTCTGTGAAACTGGGCCAAAGTGAAAACGACTAACTGTTCTTATATCATAATTATAAGAACTAAAATTAAGAATTAAAAAAAGCTTGATTAAAAGAGTAACATTTTTGTCCATAAAATCAGTCAGGCAGTGCAACCAACACTAAGAAAAATACATGATAAAATATATGATAGTCTGACCTTTTATGGCAAGGCAGGGTTAGTTCAGGTATAAAATGTCATGTGATGCCACGTCCCAAACACATAATGGTATTTATGAATTAATAATTCATTATTTTTGTTTAAAAAAAATGCTTTTTACCTAAAAATTAATTTTTTTTGAAAATAACTAATATGTATACACATGTTTTCAAGGTGCAAGGAAAGTAAATCAAATCAAATAAATAAATAAAAGTACATCAAGGTTTATTGTTTCAGATAAAAGACAATTGAGTGGATGTTGGGGTAGGTGTGGATTGTGCTTTGTCATTCATTTTTCTTTTTGTTATCCTACATTTACGTGCCAGTACAACATGGAAATGCATAACTCTCTTTGCATAAAATGTCAGTTTGTGGATTGTACTAAAGAAAGACAATAGCACTGGCAGTTGATCTATAGAGAAAAAGCCAATCATGGTGTCACAAAGGCCAGTCTGACATATCTGCTCATTAGTCAGCACACAGAAAAAGGAAGGGCCCATACCGCTTTAAACGGGGTCCCCTTTCATGGAATCGCATGCCTGGAAGGGCTGCAGTGGAGTCCTCCTCTGAACCATTGGAAACGTTCACAGTTTCCACTCCCAGGAGTGACTGCTTGGCTTTGTGGATGACAAAACCACCCAATCTGTAAACTGGGCCTTGGCGAGTTAAATAACAGCAGTAGAGTGTCTTGGCAGTGCTGTCCTTGTAGAAATATCAAGCACAGCACTCCAGGCGGGCCCGCATAGTCTAGTGACACAAGTCTGTGAGCGTATTTTTAGCTTCACCAGGGAAAGGCCCCTTTCTATAGATATGCTGGGAGATATTCTAGTTTTACGTGTTTTGTGCCATCACAGCTGTCGGTTTCATTGAACCTTCATGTGCTTTTGTAAGAATTAAAAACACTCAGACCAGTATGATTTACATATTTATTAACTTCCATTTAAGTTAGGGTATCATCATGTGCACAGCACATACATCACAATATTTAACAAGACCTGTATAAAACTACAGACAATATTTGGTAAAACAGGATTCAGAGCGCACTACTACAGGACTCAGACGTCAGCCCATTTACTAGAGCTCTGCCATGGATGCAAACACAACTGGCGGTTCATGGATAAGCCGTATGGGAACTGACAGAGAAATGGTATTTAGTTTATTTCAATACACCACATATATCCCTGTTCATAAACACATTAAAAAAATGTCGTGTTGGAGTGACATTTTGTGCGAAAGACGAGGATGTTCTGTTTTCACTAATATCAGGCTACTAGGTCATGCTGGTTGATATTGCATTTTTTGGTTAAACAAATCAAGACCAATGCTTTGTGTCAGTTCTACATTGTGATGAGGGTCAGAGGGACAATTTGCCTTCAGTGGCCATTCGGTCTATTGTAAACAACATCCACACTGATGCAAATCATGTCCATTTGAAAAGAGGTTTGGCACAGCTGTGTAAAAGAGAAACACGGACAACCCCTCCCTCCTCCAGCATTAGCTCAGGTAGTCATCAAGTGAAACTAATTGATGTACACATCCAGGCAGGGCATGGTAAGAAACAATGGTTACACTTTATTTCGATAGTCCACTTTAGACAGTCTACTAACTATAAGTAACTTTGTAACTACATGTCAACTAATTCTCATTAATTTGCAACTACATGTCTACTAACTCTCAGAGTAGACTGTTAGGGTAGGTTTAGGGTTAATAGAATAAGTTGACAAAGAAAGTGTTAGAAGATATTAAGCAGACAGTCTACTAATACTCTACTAACTGCTAGTTGACATGTAGTTGCAAAGTTACTTACTGTTAATAGAATGTCTAAAGTGGACTATCGAAATAAAGTGTTACCGAAACAAATTACAAATTTGGACATATAACAATTGAAATACCACGGCTTTGAGATTACACAAAAAAAAAACAATGCGAATGTGTTCATGCTTTTTAAGGTCAATCGGTCAGTTAGCTTCAAAATTGTTCTTTAATTTCTAAACACGTTCTTAAGAGCTTCTTGAAGCCCAAAAGACTATCCATCCATTTTCAGTTTAGGTACATTTTTAGTTTCTTTCAATTAAGTGTACCTGCAGGCCTGTAACCATTATGATGATGACAATAAGGAATGCTTTTTTAAAGAAAATATCTCTCGAATATATATTTTTGAAGGTTCAAGATGGAAAGCTTGTTTATCCCTGCATTAATGTATCATATCTTAATATTTATTTTACTAACATCATATACCAGGTTTAAAGCAGCTTCTCAGTTTTGCACCATATTACATTTACTAAATATATAAAGAAAAATATAGGGTTACTGGTTGAGCATATAGTATAGACTAACAGCTGTCTGCAAATATTTCCAACATGATTATCCTTTCTAAAAGTAAATCACAGGGTAAAGATAGCTCAAACGTGACATGGCGCAACTAGGACGCAATGGCCGCCAGAACTTCACAGAGTAGCAATAGCCTCAGAAGAGCAACTTAGAACTAAACATTCTATGTCAGCTGATTTTCAAAGTAGGAAACTATCAGTTGGAAACTGCATGAGGTAGAAAACGACAAAAAAGAATAATAAAGTGGGCAATATGCCTCCTCGTAACTCACTGTGGAAGTTGTTTTTTTACATCAACTCTTCATTCACTTACACGCAACACTGTCATTTCTTTGTTTCTGTGTTACCACCATAGAAAAACACTGATCTTTAACGTGACTGATTTCCCCCCAGGCACCCAGCAGAGACTGACTTGAACTTGGCATTGTACAGTATGTCTCTTTAAAGGGGCTCAGAGTACAGTATCTGCATTGCAATGCCTTTGATTTTTTTTTATTAATGTCTGTTTGTTAAAGAAGCTACTTCTCTCTTTCCAGAGCCTTAGAGATGTGACAAAGATTGACTGCAGATAAGTTCAAAGTTCAACCCCCCGGCAGAGCTAAAAACAGATTTGAAGGGGTAGAACTTCAGTAAGCTAGAGTAAGCCGATACTGCTTCAGTTAGATCCGAGCTCCGCACAAAGGAGCTCAGACATTGGACAATTGCTCCAGTGCTAATACTGTGAGGGTTGATACACCTTAACGATTGGAGGCTTGATTAAATTTTTCGCGATTGAATAGAGTCTGCGACGATCGTTCAGCAGACGCAAAATTGAAATGTCTTTCCACAAACTTTCCCAATGACTGGACACCATTTGTTCGGAAAATTAGAAACCTTGTTTTCATTCGCGAGAAAATAAATATGGCGTCTACACTGACTACCTCTCCGAAACTGTTGCTTTAGAACAAAACAAACAGTGCAAAAAAAAAAGTACATTGTAGGAATTTCACTTGTATATGAACACGTGGTAGCAGCAATGAGGATAAATTAACAAATAACAAATAAATTAATTGTTGTCTTCCACCTCGGAAAGAGGACGTTGTGATGAATATAAAACCAACAGATATAAATAGTCTAATATATACATACATGACACGATACACTAAACCTCACGTGTAATTTCTGTAGAAAGTGCATCGCAGTTCCTCCGCCTTGCGCCTCTCCAAATGAGCTCAAATTCTAGGCAAGAAATGTGTCACCGTCATGGACGTCGATACTCGATTTCCTTTCTTTGTTTTGCCAGTCTTACTTAGTCCGATGTACATCCCAGGATGTGCCAGCGATTCGTATGCATTGTAATTATTTGCAAGGAGCTTTTCTCTGAACTTGCATTCATCTGTGAACTGCACCTACAATGAAAAGGATATAGCAATTATTATTTTCATCGACATTTCAATAGTCCATCCCATACATGGAGAGGAATTTTATGGGGGGACAGAACAAACTATTTGTCATATTTTATCATCTACATCAAGGAGAAAGCTTTGGAATTTCTTCTGAATTGTTTTGCCAGGGGCAACCGAGTTAATAGGTCTATGGCCCTGACTGGGTTAAAAGGACGTATACCATCAAATTACGCGATTTCTGGGTCATAGAAAAGTTTAGATGTTTGGGGGGTTTAGACCAGTAAAGAAATCGGAGAGGGTAGCAGTATGGTGTTTGGGTGGTCCTCTTTGGCCAGTTCATCTTTACTCTGGGAAGGACAGTAGGTGCATGTGTTGGCTGGCAATGCTAAGAATGGAATGCGTAGCCCGAATGATACTGCGCTACCGTTCCTGGGTTTGTCCGTCCCACAATGAAAACACCAGTAGGCACTGGAAGCACGCCACAACTGAGTTCAATAATGTAACGCTGTCAGAGACCGTGGGATGGGGAGGGGGGCGGTGGTGAGGGGATACATCTTAAGTACAGGGTGATATGTCATCGAGCTCCGATAAGAACATCCACGGGCGGAAACCCATTGTAAATCATTTCATACTCACAGATCCGAAAAGCTTCCCTTTGGTGTTCATGGCCACGAATAGCCCACTCCGGACTCCAAACAGTGTCACAACTCCCCTCTCCACCGGAGATATCTCAAGAAGACCTGAAACACACAACAAAAAAATAAATGACCTTGTTTGGCTTATATCTTTAGCCCTGTCTGGCAACTCCCAACCATGACTGCCTTTCTAAAAATTGTACGTGTTTACGTTTAAGTTGCCAGAGCATCCTTTTTGAAGGAAATGACACTTTCCGCCTCTTCAAATTTCCCAAATGTAATATTGCATCTATTTCTCAGTAAAACCACTAAGATTTATCTTTAAATGACTTCTGCTTTATTTTAAACGACGTCTTTTCTCAATGAATCACCATACATGGTTTACTTAATTGAAGTTTAATTGACAAGTGTCAGAAAAAAAAACATTTTTATCATCAGATCCTTGACCACTTTATACGGGTCTAAGGAAAACTTAATAATAAACTTTGTAACAATGCTTCTCATTTAATGATTAAAATACCTCTAATGAATGTTGACAAATATAACCAGAACTTCTTGAGGGGTTTTTTTTTTCCAGAAACATAAATTGCATCAACACAGATGCTTAGAACCTGTTATTGCATTTGCCTTGAACAGACATTGGTTTGAAATTTTTCAAGTTATGGTTCAAAGAATGTTTTGTTTTAGCCTAATGTCATAAGAAAACCTTTTTAAATTCCTCAAATAAATAAATGCATTAATTAATTAATTATTCTGTAGTTATTTAGAAAACCATTTGTACTGATGTGAAATTAAATAGGCCAGACTTATCTGGAAGAAAAATGATAAATGAACTTTTTAATCTCCGAAGAACCATACAGCAACTCAAGAACATATACAGCCAAAATAGTGCTTCATATAAGAACCAAAGAATCACTGAAGAACCTTTATTTTTTTATTAAAAGAGGGAAGGGTTAATCTACCGTAAATGATGATTTTTATATCGCTCCTAACTTTAGGCTTGGGATTTTGGCCCGGTTCCTGTCCTGCTCTGGTAACAGAGACCTGTTGTGTGCGTAATGCAGGATGCCAGATGCTGGTGCACTACCATTTGTTTTGCCAGTCTTACTTAGTCCGATGTACATCCCAGGATGTGCCAGCGATTCGTATGCATTGTAATTATTTGCAAGGAGCTTTTCTCTGAACTTGCATTCATCTGTGAACTGCACCTACAATGAAAAGGATATAGCAATTATTATTTTCATCGACATTTCAATAGTCCATCCCATACATGGAGAGGAATTTTATGGGGGGACAGAACAAACTATTTGTCATATTTTATCATCTACATCAAGGAGAAAGCTTTGGAATTTCTTCTGAATTGTTTTGCCAGGGGCAACTGAGTTAATAGGTCTATGGCCCTGACTGGGTTAAAAGGACGTATACCATCAAATTACGCGATTTCTGGGTCATAGAAAAGTTTAGATGTTTGGGGGGTTTAGACCAGTGAAGAAATCGGAGAGGGTAGCAGTATGGTGTTTGGGTGGTCCTCTTTGGCCAGTTCATCTTTACTCTGGGAAGGACAGTAGGTGCATGTGTTGGCTGGCAATGCTAAGAATGGAATGCGTAGCCCGAATGATACTGCGCTACCGTTCCTGGGTTTGTCCGTCCCACAATGAAAACACCAGTAGGCACTGGAAGCACGCCACAACTGAGTTCAATAATGTAACGCTGTCAGAGACCGTGGGATGGGGAGGGGGGCGGTGGTGAGGGGATACATCTTAAGTACAGGGTGATATGTCATCGAGCTCCGATAAGAACATCCACGGGCGGAAACCCATTGTAAATCATTTCATACTCACAGATCCGAAAAGCTTCCCTTTGGTGTTCATGGCCACGAATAGCCCACTCCGGACTCCAAACAGTGTCACAACTCCCCTCTCCACCGGAGATATCTCAAGAAGACCTGAAACACACAACAAAAAAATAAATGACCTTGTTTGGCTTATATCTTTAGCCCTGTCTGGCAACTCCCAACCATGACTGCCTTTCTAAAAATTGTACGTGTTTATGTTTAAGTTGCCAGAGCATCCTTTTTGAAGGAAATGACACTTTCCGCCTCTTCAAATTTCCCAAATGTAATATTGCATCTATTTCTCAGTAAAACCACTAAGATTTATCTTTAAATGACTTCTGCTTTATTTTAAACGACGTCTTTTCTCAATGAATCACCATACATGGTTTACTTAATTGAAGTTTAATTGACAAGTGTCAGAAAAAAAAAACATTTTTATCATCAGATCCTTGACCACTTTATACGGGTCTAAGGAAAACTTAATAATAAACTTTGTAACAATGCTTCTCATTTAATGATTAAAATACCTCTAATGAATGTTGACAAACATAACCAGAACTTCTTGAGGGTTTTTTTTCCCAGAAACATAAATTGCATCAACACAGATGCTTAGAACCTGTTATTGCATTTGCCTTGAACAGACATTGGTTTGAAATTTTTCAAGTTATGGTTCAAAGAATGTTTTGTTTTAGCCTAATGTCATAAGAAAACCTTTTTAAATTCCTCAAATAAATAAATGCATTAATTAATTAATTATTCTGTAGTTATTTAGAAAACCATTTGTACTGATGTGAAATTAAATAGGCCAGACTTATCTGGAAGAAAAATGATAAATGAACTTTTTAATCTCCGAAGAACCATACAGCAACTCAAGAACATATACAGCCAAAATAGTGCTTCATATAAGAACCAAAGAATCACTGAAGAACCTTTATTTTTTTATTAAAAGAGGGAAGGGTTAATCTACCGTAAATGATGATTTTTATCTCGCTCCTAACTTTAGGCTTGGGATTTTGGCCCGGTTCCTGTCCTGCTCTGGTAACAGAGACCTGTTGTGTGCGTAATGCAGGATGCCAGATGCTGGTGCACTACCACACCTGACTTGATTCGGGAAATTTAAACGAAAGCGCTACAACAAGCTTTGTTGATGTTAGAAAACATGGCATGATGTTGGATTCGTGTAACTTAAAGTTTTATTATTAAATTTTTTCTCTCTTTACTGACAGCCCACTGCGCGTACGTTGTTCATAAAGGATTTTTTTCCCTTTCTTAATTCTGTAGGCTAATTCTTTTCATAATTCAAATTTTCATTTGGGTGACAATTTCAAATCCAACAGCCGATCCAGCATGCATAAGTTCAAATAACAGATGAAACTTACTGTAACGGTTTTCGTTGTGCACGCCGGTAATTCTGCCGTCCGGTAATACTTGGAGATGAAACCCAATGCCAACATTGCAGTAGAGACGTCGCAGTCTTTTAATGCCCGTGAGATAATCACTGTCCCGGCTGATATCTCTTTTTTCCCCGGGGATTCGGGCTAGAGAACGCGAGTAGAGAGTCTCCCAGCGTCGCTCCACGGGTCCGTTCTGCCCACCGGGCAGCGGAGCGCAGCGCACTGAGCTTGTCATAAGTCCTAAGACCACTATTGGTAATAGGGCCGAATGGACACTCATCCTTCTGAGCGGTACGTGAGCGTCTGAAAGAGTTGAAGGCACCAAACTACCGTCTTTCTCTATATTTGTGTCGGCAGCTAAAAAGACGCACTAAACAGCTTACTCACGCACAGAGCTATGGCAACCCTAGTGAGCGGCATGAAGTCGCGCTCAGTGGGTTTCCTCTCAAGACACTAGAGGCTACTTCAGACTGGTGTTCAAGCTGTTTTGTTTCACACAAAAGTTGGAAAATGTTGACCGTCAGTTCTAGCCCCGCTCAGCCATGCTACTTTCCTCTTGCCGACGATATTTATATCTGCAGCGAAATTACATCACACACTACCTAGTGCATGACGGAGCAGCCTTCTGCGCCACTCCGAGCACACTGATTCCTTATAATGTGCGCACGTCCATGCCGTGGGCAGTGAGACTACAGCGCGCGTGTGTGCTCGCGTGCCAGTGAGAGAGAGAGACGTCATAACCGATCCCTTACAATAAAACAACATTCGTTAACTTTGACAGTGTATTGCCGTTGTCCATGGGAATAATGTTTTTATCAGTCTCAAATCTGTGTCCTTTCAAGTCAAGTCATTCTTAGAAGCGTAATCTGTTATTGGTCATCTTGCGCGTTATGGCTTTGACGCACCTATAATAAATCATTTCATTTTTAACTATACGTTCAATAATATGTGAGTGCGTTATAAAGTGAGAAATAATGGTACTACTTTTTGCAGATATATCCAGCGATACTGATACGCAGAGTTGGGGAAAGTTACTTTTAAAAGTAATGCATTACAATATTGCGTTACTCCATAAAAAAGTAACTACGGTACTTAGTTACTTTTTATGGAAAGTAATGCGTTACGTTACTTTCGCGCTACTTTTTAAATATGAGCAAGGCTTGATTACTTTTAATATAAGAAGTTTTGTTTATAGCAAATGTAAATGCCCTTTTACACCAAAAAGTGTAATGAATAAACCTCAGGCTGAAGGAAAAGTAAATTCACGTCTGTACAGTAGAACGCAGGAGAAGAAACACTCTTCAGCAATAAAAAAAACAATGAAGCACAATTGTTAGTTTCTCTAAAGTCATTTGTGCTTATTAGTATGGTTGAACTGGATCATCAAAGGTCAGCAGCAAAGACATTGGTTAATAAAATGGGATTAGACACATTTGTGTTATTTAACATATTTAATTATTGCAGGTTTGAGTCATATTCTGAGTTTGGATTTCACTGTTTTAATTCATTTTGATGAATACTAAATCTGTTTTTTGTGAGTGTGATGCGCGTTCACGTTTAGTCTAGAACTACAGTAGCATCATGTTCACACAGCGCACACAACTCTGTACTTCCAATTTCTCCCAATATGGCGACAGGAGAGCTGTCAGTCAATAAATGGGAAAACAAAGTAACTGGCGTTACTTTTTTGAAAATATATTTTTTTGATATTTTCTTGTAAATTAAAAAGCAATGCGTTACTTTACTAGTTACTTGAAAAAAAGTAATCTGATTACGTAACTCGCGTTACTTGTAATGCGTTACCCCCAACACTGCTTATACCCACTTTGCAAAACCCCTCAACAATTCGCTTTATATTTAGTTGTTCTGTCTTTGTGTAGGCTTCCTTTATAATCGGAGAGAAATACATTTATTGATATAGCCTACTGGAGGATGTATCGGAAATCACAACGTTAACAGACTGCAGTGTCAGGCAGGAGACCGTTCTACAACTGAACAATACAAATACTAATTCAAGAAAAAGTAGCCCTGTTTCGCGAAAGAGCAACAGGCTACGCAAATGGTATGCATAATGACATATACATTGTTAAATGACACATACCTTGATGTGCAAACATAATTTATGAAGTTTGTAAAGGAGCTTTTGCACATCTCTCTGACAGCGTAAAGACTGCTAGATAATTCAGCCTGACAATGCTGTAGCTTATCGGAAATCACAACGTTAACAGACTGCAGTGTCAGGCAGGAGACCGTTCTACAACTGAACAATACTAATACTAATTCAAGAAAAAGTAGCCCTGTTTCGCGAAAGAGCAACAGTCTACGCAAATGGTATGCATAATGACATATACATTGTTAAATGACACATACCTTGATGTGCAAACATAATTTATGAAGTTTGCAAAGGAGCTTTTGCACATCTCTCTGACAGCGTAAAGACTGCTAGATAATTCAGCCTGACAATGCTGTAGCGGACCTCTTACGAGTGTCTAGTTGTGAATGTTTGTGCGTCAGAGCATTGTGGGGGAGAACATGTACACCGCTGGACGCATCACACTCACTGTGAGTCAAGCTATCTCCGCGGCCCCGGGTAATGTGCGCTCCCTGCTGCTAGTGTAGAGGACGCGACGTAAAACGGAAAGACCATGGGGGATGGTGAAAACCCTCAACATAAAAGTAAGACACCTACTTGAAACCTCAAAAGATTGTAATTTGCGTTACTATTGATAGAGGATAGTACATGGGGGGGAATCCTCCCAGAATGAACACCTCTTTAACACACCGACTGCTCAGGCAGTTTAACTGCTGAATGAATAGGCCTCCTTGAGGGTGCATTTGCTATATTGGAGCAAATTACGCAGAGGGTTTAATTACACATCTGTTTATAGGAGAAGGACTCTTTTATATTCTGTTTACAAACAAACAAACAGCAGTTCACCTTCAAGGACAGTTAGTGAATTTGCCTGTTCACGATACAGTGGCACACAAAAGTATTTGGACACTTTTAACGCACTTGGTAAAAGAAAATAAATGATTCTAGAGCTTACTTTCCTTTCGGGGGGGGTGAGAATGCATGATGAAGTTCACCGCAAGTAGTTGATCAATTAAATGAAAAACTGAAAGTTCATCAGAAAGACGAGTAAGCTCTAGAATCATTTATTTGCGGATATTTTTCTTTAGATTGTCCAAAACTTTCTATATGCATTTTGGGGCACTATATGTATTTTATCATTTTTACTTAACATTAACAATATCTTGGAACAAACTGTAATGAAAGAAAATATAATTTTCATAATTAAAAAAAAATAAGTAAATGAATAAATCAATTTAAATAAAATTGATTAAATAAGAGTAGGGCCTGTATATTGATTCAAACGCGTGTATAGGCCTACTTCTTTGAGACTGATTTGCTTATACAAACCATTATCCCAAATAAACAAAAAGTTCCCTTGCCATAACTCTTCCGAGCCTCGCCTTTGTTTCGCATGACAACGTTTCCTCCAGACAGGACACTCTCATCTCTTAACTTCAAAAAGGAGAGTTGAATACCTTCTAGACACTGAGTCTAGCTGACCTCTTACGAGTGTCTAGTTGTGAATGTTTGTGCGTCAGAGCATTGTGGGGGAGAACATGTACACCGCTGGACGCATCACACTCACTGTGAGTCAAGCTATCTCCGCGGCCCCGGGTAATGTGCGCTCCCTGCTGCTAGTGTAGAGGACGCGACGTAAAACGGAAAGACCATGGGGGATGGTGAAAACCCTCAACATAAAAGTAAGACACCTACTTGAAACCTCAAAAGATTGTAATTTGCGTTACTATTGATAGAGGATAGTACATGGGGGGGAATCCTCCCAGAATGAACACCTCTTTAACACACCGACTGCTCAGGCAGTTTAACTGCTGAATGAATAGGCCTCCTTGAGGGTGCATTTGCTATATTGGAGCAAATTACGCAGAGGGTTTAATTACACATCTGTTTATAGGAGAAGGACTCTTTTATATTCTGTTTACAAACAAACAAACAGCAGTTCACCTTCAAGGACAGTTAGTGAATTTGCCTGTTCACGATACAGTGGCACACAAAAGTATTTGGACACTTTTAACGCACTTGGTAAAAGAAAATAAATGATTCTAGAGCTTACTTTCCTTTCGGGGGGGGTGAGAATGCATGATGAAGTTCACCGCAAGTAGTTGATCAATTAAATGAAAAACTGAAAGTTCATCAGAAAGACGAGTAAGCTCTAGAATCATTTATTTGCGGATATTTTTCTTTAGATTGTCCAAAACTTTCTATATGCATTTTGGGGCACTATATGTATTTTATCATTTTTACTTAACATTAACAATATCTTGGAACAAACTGTAATGAAAGAAAATATAATTTTCATAATTAAAAAAAAATAAGTAAATGAATAAATCAATTTAAATAAAATTGATTAAATAAGAGTAGGGCCTGTATATTGATTCAAACGCGTGTATAGGCCTACTTCTTTGAGACTGATTTGCTTATACAAACCATTATCCCAAATAAACTAAAAGTTCCCTTGCCATAACTCTTCCGAGCCTCGCCTTTGTTTCGCATGACAACGTTTCCTCCAGACAGGACACTCTCATCTCTTAACTTCAAAAAGGAGGGTTGAATACCTTCTAGACACTGAGTCTGTTACTCAAATTAGCGAGGCGATCCCACCCATCCAAGCTCTGACGGTTCACTAAATGTTGCTTGCTGATGGGGGTCTTCTGCACACAGGAATGGGTCGTTTGTCAAGCGGTTCATTTGATCTAAGAACGTGTGGCTGGTTTTATATACATGTTGGTGGCACAGACACTGATCAAACAGACTGCTGTTTTTGACCCATTTGGATTCCCAAATCGAAAAGACCTGTAATGCTTTATAGCCACTGCTGAATTATCATGACAAAAACTCAAACGTTCTTTACCAGAGGTTATATTTAGACCCACACACCATGCTTGTTATAATTTAGTCTGCAGTTGGCCGATAATGAAACCTTTATGTAAAAATGAAAGCCATTGTGTTGCATTTTAAACCAAATGCTTGTTTTATATGCTTTTGGAAGACAAAAATGCGGTTGATATATAGAACAAGCAACTAACACATGCTGCACATTTGAACTAGTCTAGTCTCTTACAGCTGTATGAACTTTCTGAATACAAGCAGCGGAATGAAGTGAATTTAATAATAACAGGGCGCTCAGCCGCTCTCCATGGTGCTGCAGTCGCGCTCAACCGCCTCAGTTCCGCCTCTCAAAAGTGTATGGAAATGAGACGAATTATGTTCAGTCGAACGCTTTGGGGTTAAAACAAGGAGATCGGTTTCAGATATTGTTTTGTTAATTAATAGTGGCGTGAATATGTAATGACAGGCCAATCTCGCGACCAACTTGTGCTGTTTGTAATATGTGAAGTGAATAAGTTTCAGTGCTCAAGGATTTAATAAATCAGGCACGATTCCTTTAAGTGTGAGTTCTCACAGTAGCTAATACAGTGAGATTATTATAGTGTGTTGGATTTACCAAGCAAGTGTTTTAAGGGCCCGTAACTCCTCTAATATCTCTTTACAAGTTCTACCGCTCTTTAATCGCAGTGCACCCCAAAAAACTCACTGATAGGCCTGTCAAACACAGAGGTGACAACGCGCCCTTAAAATACTAGATGTATCGCGAAGACAACACTAGCAACCCTACACTCTAAAAAATGCTGGGTTAAATACAACACAGTGCTGGGTAAAATAGGGACAAACCCAGCAATTGGGTTGTTTTGGCCCAGCGGTTGGGTTACTACCCAGAAGGTTGGGTTAAACATTTAACCAAACCGCTGGGTCAAAACAACCCAATTGCAATTCCCAGCACTGGGTTGAATTTAACCCAGCATTTTTTTTAGAGTGTATGATAAGGTTCTGTGATTTCACAGCAACTGGACAGACGTCAGTGCTTCCCTCTATAGGACACTTTTGGAAATACAGTGAGAGAAGAATTTCCAAATGCTAACTCAGACTGATGAGATGTTGAACTGCATTAACCTTCCTGGCATCGTGTTAGTGTAACTAATTCAAATAGCAATTATTTCCCCCAGACAATTAGGCCTACTGTGATGCTTACAAATCGCTTTATTTAATAAAGACAGAAACGTTTGCTGTGTGTTAGTGGAATTTATTTCAATGCTTTTATAAAGCCTGTGCTTATAACTCAACCATTACTTCGCTCAGAGCATTTTCTTCGTCTCCTATGTAGCCTAATCTATTATAATGGTATTTGTAGTAATATCCCAGAAAAGTACACTCTAAAAAATGCTGGGTTGTTTCAACCCAACTTTGGGTCAAATATGGACTAACCCAACTTTTGGGTTAAAAATTTTATGTAAAAATTTAACCCAGCGGTTGGGTTAGTCCATATTTGACACAAAGTTGGGTTGAAACAACCCAGCATTTTTTAGAGTGTAGCTTAGTCTAAAATATGAAGCATTTTACATCTTAACAATCAGTCGATTCTGTGTCATTTTATCTGATAAGCTATTAGCATTAATACATGTAGCATATCACTTAAAATAGTCAAACTGGAAGCAATATGGTGTGATGTTAGTTCAGAGGTCAGCAACTCTACAAGGTCCACAGAGATGGCCAGTAGGAGGCCTGTCTGTACGAACAAAGACCCCTCAGGCTCCGCTGGGTCAATACTTGAGGAATTCCTGACGATACCAATTAGATGGGCACGAGGAGCAGCCCTTTGAGGCCCTCGGGTCGGAGAAGAAAGAGACTGAATCGCAGTGATTTTAATTGGAGTGGTTTTCACTAGTGCACGGCTTGAAGTAATTTCTGAGAAAGCACTCGTTGGGTAATTTAATTATCAATGGATTTAAATTTTTTTTTTTTTAATCAGAATTGTTTTGGAAATAATAATAATAGTTATTTATTTGTTTGTTTGTTTGCTTGCTTGTACACTTTTCTATTTTTAAATTCTATACATGAGGTGTAATCTCAAGATGGGTTAGGGTTAGGGTTAGGGTTAGACAGCCCGATCTTATGGCCTTATGGTTTTTTTTGTTTATTTTTGGCAGCAGGGTTAATGAGCGCTTATATGCCCTTGAGGCCCTCGGGTCGGAGAAGAAAGAGACTGAATCGCAGTGATTTTAATTGGAGTGGTTTTCACTAGTGCACGGCTTGAAGTAATTTCTGAGAAAGCACTCGTTGGGTAATTTAATTATCAATGGATTTAAATTATTATTTTTTTAAATCAGAATTGTTTTGGAAATAATAATAATAGTTATTTATTTGTTTGTTTGTTTGCTTGCTTGTACACTTTTCTATTTTTAAATTCTATACATGAGGTGTAATCTCAAGATGGGTTAGGGTTAGGGTTAGGGTTAGACAGCCCGATCTTATGGCCTTATGTTTTTTTTTGTTTATTTTTGGCAGCAGGGTTAATGAGCGCTTATATGCCCCCGACATGGCGGCAGACGCATCATTATTGAAGGCAGGTCATCAGAAGTCGCTTGATCGGGACGCTGAACCTTAACCCCTGGGTCTCTGTTTACTTGTTATATGCCACAGAACTAATAGGGGCGTCGTGTGCCTGAATAGGTAGTTAGAACTAGGACCAAAGAGCACAAAAAAAAGGTAAATGACTGTACAGCTATGTACAATAATTACACGTCTTTAACAGAAAAGACTTCAAAAAGTGTGAACAGACAGACAAAACTTTCAGTAGTGTTAAATTTGGTCACATGAACCTATCTGGACTGTCATTGTGTTTCAAATGCTGGGCTTTAAACGTGAAAGAAAAATGATGTTTCTCTTCGTTCTCGGCCCTTCTTGACACATAACTCCCCCAGCAGTTGTAGTTTTTGTTTTAAATCATTCTCTCCTGAGAAAATTGTTCCATGTGACTCCTTTGGTCTGTTGGACTCTCAGTGGCTTTGGATCTTTTCTCCATCTGTGTCAAGAGAGTGTTAAATGTCAGCCCTTCTGCTGTGGCCCTTGGAGCCCCTGTGTCGTCGTCTTCTGCGTTCTGCCCGACCCACAGGGGCTCTGTGAGAGCCGGCCTGGTGCCGCTGGCTCTCTCTGAGCTTGCGCACATTCTCGTGGTCCTTGTTACCCAGAACACGGGGCAAGAAGAGGGAAGCTTTGTCTGTGCTCCGTGTCTTAAATCCTCTCCTGGGCCGGCCCTTTCCATTGATGGACACGTACCACTGCCTCTTAGAACTGGCACGCCGCTTGCCACCCCCTGCCCCGGACCCTGTTGGGGGAGGCTGGGTGGTAGCATGGTGCCGTGATGCGTAGGTGTTGTAGCCTAGCTCATGAATGCGCTCCAGAAACTCACACTCGTGGTTGAAGACTTCCTGAAAGGGTTCAAATATGTTATTACTTTATTTTGTAACATTTTTGATTTTGACATTCATGACTGGACCTGGAACAAGGTGGTCCAGTGCGCCCACAAAAACGTTCAATGTTTCTTTAACAAGAAGTCATCTCCATTTTGTAGAAAAGTCAACATTTAGCCTGGTCCAAAATCTCCACATTTGAATTCTCAGCATCTCAAGCATTTACTGTAATCTGGCAAAAGTAAGAAGCTTGTATGTGGTTATCACTCTCTGCTGACCAGAAATGTCAATGACAAGGTCCCCAGTGAGCGAAACAAAGCTCAGTAATCAAGCTCTCAGTAATCTAGCAGCATGTGGGCATGCTCGTTCCGCATGAAAAACACCACCATGTGGCGATAGCCGCAAATAGCCCTTCTTGTTATCTGATCCTACAGCTAGCCGAATTTCAGCTACTTGATTTTCCGACGTGACATAACACTTACTGAAGCATACAGACGTCCTTTCTCATTCATAGCCAGGTATCTTCCTGAAAACAGGCCCTTGATCGCCACGACACCG
This sequence comes from Sinocyclocheilus grahami, assembly GCF_001515645.1. Taxonomy (NCBI): domain Eukaryota; kingdom Metazoa; phylum Chordata; class Actinopteri; order Cypriniformes; family Cyprinidae; genus Sinocyclocheilus; species Sinocyclocheilus grahami. The sequence goes on from NW_015505363.1 coordinate 350,827, forward strand.
ACGTCCACAGCTGTGATCTCGAGTATACCTAGAAAAAGAGTGGCGCACTAGTTAGTGCGCATTCTAGAAATGGGGAAAATCATTTACACTTGCTTTTCAACTAGAATAAACATTTGTAGGATTCAATACAAGGTCAATCGAGGTCGTTCACGAGTTTTCACAAATCTGTCATATTTTAGCTAATGTTTGAAATTGTATTCACATTCACTTATACATTTATTGTATTCGATTAGTTGTGTTGCTAATTTGTGTTGCTATATAGTGTTATCATATGCATAATATAATTACGTTTATTTATAATATCAATTAATATATTTTTCTATAAATAACAATTATTGATTTATGTCTTAAACTTATCAATAAATATAGCCTATCATTAAGCACTTGCTTTAACCCTACAATCTAACCCACGTTTAATATAAAATAATTAAGCATGGGAATGTATGTTTTTCAATATGTTTAAATGTAGCCTAAATATTGTGGCATATGCTATTTTTAATTGTATTTTATTTTATTTATACGCAAGTTTTTCGTTGATTGAGTCACACAACGTTGTCAGTTTAAATATACAGACACTTAAAGAGGATGTTTATTCATCCCTTTTTTCTGCTGATTAAGGGTCTCATTCTTCTGTTTCGAATAATCATCCTTTTACGTTGGATAAACACATCCGTTGTCCAAGTCATTATGTTAAACTGTCTGTTGAATCCTGTTTTCATATGGTAAGTGTCCATGAGGGCACTCGGATTTGACTAATTGGAAAACTAAGACAGATAAACGAATGCTGTAATTTAAAGAACGATCATTTAAGATTGTAATGTAGGCTACGAAATATGCCACTATCTGACAATTGTCTATACGATGTAAATTATGCAATAGAAGTAATTTGGAATGTCTCTTCTCAAAATAATGCAGTGCAGTTTTCTTTTCTAACTGGTTGGTTTATTTTCCAGACCTAATTTTTAGCTTTTAGTTACAAGTTGTGCAGTCCGCAAAAGTGCTCTCATCGTTACCTTAATCTTCAATTTACTGTGGTAAGAATGCTGATTTAAAATGTTTTATATCCGTCAATTTAATGCATGCCGGACAGGGTGAATTATTGTTCGATGTTAATTATTTAATGCGCAAGGCGCCTCCCGAATATTATCAGCGCACAATGTTTCCCAATGTACATTTGCACAATTACGCAAGTCTCATGGGCTCTGATCTTACAGCACAGAAATTGACATTCCCAAATATGAAACCCGAGAACGGTTTACTCACTGAAAGGATTGTTTTCGTCAAGAGATCCGTCTATTTTTCCGTTCGAGTGAATTTGCAAATGATATTTTGTGGCGCAGTAAAGTTTCCTGCGTCTTGGAGCTCCCCCGAGGTGCTCGTAAACCCCGCCGCGTCCACCAGCATCTCGCCGCTGCCTTGGGTCACACGCCTGGCCCCTGGCACAAGGCGCCCTTGGGGTCCTGGTCAGCCTCGGAGCCAGAGATTCCTGTAAACTCGGATCCAAGGAGCTCAGTAACAACAAGAGCAGAATTATAACCATTGTGGCATGGCGGGATATCGGTAAAATCTCGCTGGAATAGAAAGAGCTGGCACACGGGGTCCCATCAAAGAAGTATAATTTGTCACTGATCCAGTCAACTGAACATTAAAATAAAAAATTGCTGTATCCCCCTGTCCTCTTTTTAATATGTCGCGGTCATCTCTTAGACCCGGCTTGGTGGCAACAACATGGGTTCGCCTCGTTGGTGCCCATGGGTTCCACTCTGCTCTCCAAGCAGACTGTGTCTGACCGAGGAGGAGAAAACAGCCAGTCGGTTTCACAGGGAGCCTATCGTGAGATTTCGCTGATCGACAGTGTGCACAGAAATAAAAGAGCCCTCCTGCAACAATAGCCCGAACCCCGACCAATTGATACAAAGGAAAAGGGGAGGCAAGGTATCAGTCTTGTGTGAACCATGAGGCTGCAGCGTGGATAAAATTACACAGCACTACACACGGTGGCTTACAGCGGAAAACCGCATCACAAAGAGAGAGCCATCCCAGGGCAGTTTGCTTCTTTTGAAAGATCCGAAAATTATATTTAAGCATGAACATTGGCCTCTGGGAGAGCCGCTACTGATTCTCTTTTCATGCCTGTTGGCTCATTTCAACAGTGATGTTAACATTCATAGACATACGCACGTGGCTTTCAATGATCCACATTTATGTATGGAATGTTTCTGACTCATAATATAAAACAGTGACAAAAAAAAGTCTAGACAATCGACTAGATAAATCAGTAAGTCACTTGCAACGGGAAAAGTTCACGGTAAAACATTGGTAATGCATTTATAAGAGAAATAAATAGCTGTTTTACGCGGTTCATTTGCGTATTAGGTGCACAGTAATTAACAGCGATTTTATTCTTTTAAATATGAACCTAATCATGATTCAGGCACGTCCAAAACCCCGTTAAATCTATAACAGCTTTAATGCGATATTACATTGATGCGGAATGCTTTCTGTAGAAGTACAGTTCAATCATTCCTTCAAAATATTTGATAGGCTATAAATCACAGGTTGTGAGACTAAGCTAGTTAGGATGATGCTCGGAATAAATCGATCAAGACCTGTTTTCCTCTTCATTGCAATCCGTATAGGCTACAGAAAACATGCAGCTACATTTCCCTGTCATTTGAGAAGAAGAAATCCAAATGCCGTTTCCCGAAGTTTCTATCTTGATTTTGGGAGGGGGGAAAAAGGCATATTCCATTCTTTTTGTCTTTATCAATCTGGCAGGCCATGGAAACTAAAACTGCGGTAGCTGACATGCATCTTCTCTCAGGAACCAGCCTGCAAGTGCGACTCAAAGCCCTACAGCCACTTACACTCAAGCTCCTGGTGTGTGCTGCTAGTGGGTGGAAGAGTAACAGGCAAATGACTTCTGCCTAAATTGTTTCCATCTTGGTCGCATTATGGTTACCATTCTCGTAATTGGCACCATCATCTACAAATCTCCCTGCCCTTTGGCGTAACACACCAGCGCATAGAAAACCTCGTGGGAAGGCACCCTTCATTCATCTTCTCTTTGCATGCATCACTTGGCGTCCCTGACTGTCAAACAGTTTTAAAACAGGTAGCTGCTGCTAATAACTTATTAGTCGCTGCAGCTCCGGTGTGTGTGACTAGACGGAGAGTATGATTGGGCTAGTTTATGAGTCTACTGATGTACATCACGAGCCGCTCTGGTGACCATCTCTGAGAGAGACGCTCTTGATGTGGTTTGATCCTGACAGAGGGTTGCATTTCTGATGTGGTCGGCTGTTTCTTTCTGGAAGTATTTTAATTACGGCCCACAGCCGCCCACAAAGCCCAGCAGTAATAATCAGTATGAGAGGGGGGGGGGACATAGACCCTTTGCTTTTTAAATTAAACAGAGGGAAATTGGGGTCTATTGGAAAATTGGATGGGTTGTAACGCTAGCAGTTTAATCAGTTTGAGCAGTAGGGGTGAAATCACTATCCTGATAGATTATAATCGGATTTGTGTGTAAATTAATATATTTTAAATGACAGAACTGGTATCATCAGAATAAGTAGTTTCTCTTGTTCAATTTGATATATAATAATATATAGTATGTACACAAGTTTATCATCTACATGTTCAAAAAGTCTAATAATATCTTGCTGAGTAGAAATACCCCCAAAGATTAAAACAATTTAAGACAGTGTATAGGTAAGAAATGAATAAAAAAAAGTGAGTGTATGTTAAATTTTCATACTTACATTTCATATTTGCATGTGTTTTTTGTCTTTCTGTATTTGTTGGATTAAAATATGTACTATATGTGTATCATTTTGAATTCAAATGTTTGAAATTAAGTAAGGGTGTGTCATAATAATGATTTTGAAAAAGTAAATTCTATTACTTCATGCCTAACATTTAAAATGTCTGTGTTTTCTACCCTGGAAGTGTAGCCGGCAATCTTTGTACTCCACATTAAATTATGGCATAAGTTAAATGTATGGTATAAACGTGTAACATACAGACATGGGAATATTACATAAATATTTGAGATACATAGCACACAACTACACAAGTCACTGCTAAATGAAATATTTTAGACTCCAGTACACCTCCTTTCTGATTTTTACAGATCACGTAGTAATATGTTGCGATATTTAACCTTTTTTTTATCTGCAAAAATATACTGACCAGTGTCGATCTTGATTGTCACTCAGTTGTTTAAAATTTTAAAAGGACAAAGCACAGTTCAAATGGATGGAGCAAGTATTTACTCTTATCATTTACTAACATATAATTAACCATTAATATTTCTTTATTCATTACACAAACGTATATACAATGCAAATTCTTAAAGTCATATTAACAATTACATGTTGTACACTGATCTAAATTTTAAAAATGTATTTTGTTCTGGTTGATTCTGTGATGTAAAACAATAATTTGAATTGAATAAACTTAGTGTGCATGTTACCACATATTACTAAAGATTGAATAAAGTTTCTGAGCAAAACAAAAAAACGGGCTTTAGAGCTTAATGCCATAGAAGAAGCCTTTATGTTCCAAACAATGTTCTGCACTTTTTATGTTTCATTTTTTCTTAAAACTATGTACTGGTGCTTTAAAGAACATATCAAGAACAATTTGTTTAATCTATAAAAAAAGATCTGTATTGCCAACTAAAGAACACTATACAGTTTTACATTTTTTTTTTTGAACAGGAGAGTTTTTGCCATTGCATAAAGTCAGTGAATAACTGATGTATTTTTAGGAGTGTACAAGATTCCCCCAACCTCCACCCCGTTTGCAGAAAAGTAGGCACCACAATCCAGACCAAATCAAGCTGGCCTCTGAACCTTTTCTGCTGTACTTTTTCTCATGGCATGCTTTTTTTTTTTTTTTGCGCTAGTGATCTGAGGGCCTGGCTAGAGCCAGACGGGAATGCCTCTCGTCCCCTGACAAATCACTGTTGAGCCCCTTTTGTCCGGGTTTACTTTGATCTCACCTGCTTGTCAGGGGCTCAGAAAGAACTCCCGTACAGTCTCAACGCACTGCAAAACAAATTGGCAACCACTTTATTCTCATACCTCATTATCTCAGGTTGGTTTGGAAAAAATGTTGACCCCTTTAAATACAAAGCATTTTCACGAGTATGTTAACCGTTTCTGCTCACTGATGTGAATTTGTCTTATTCTTTTGCCAGAGAGCCCTTAGCAGAACCCCACATCCCATCCTCGGCCATCGGCTTTTCAGCAGAACATTGGAAGGGGAGATTTACGGGATGATTTTATAAACGCTGGCCGTAGTGCCTCATTGCACCTTTTCCATTTCATAGCCTGTGAGATGTCAGAAGTGTTGGATTGATTTCTGTGGTCAAGACACACCCAATTTATCTGTCAGGGTTGAACATGCCAAAGGACACTTTTATTTGCTTTGAACTGATTTTAATGCAACACCCTTAATACTGATTCCAGTTCCCAAGAGACGGATCATGTAGCTCATGACACACACTTTTCATAAATCTCAGTGACGGCTCAAAGCCAGCATCACTCTCTCTCTCTCTCTCTCTCTCTCTCACTCTCCTGCGCTCTCTCTCTCCCTGCGTTTTAATTTCTCTCTCACACTCTCTCTATTCCTCTCCCACACTTCGTCTTGAAACCAGATAGGTCTTCCTTATACCTCTGCAGCCCTTTGATTCTTAGCTGCAGGTCTCAAATACCTTTTGGGAGGACAGTGGATTTCTCTGCACCTTCCAACAGTAAAATGATTGTGGTGGCCTGTAACTGTATAAGGCATCAATGGTTGTCACACTGAGTGCTCAGGGTGCGAGGGGGAGAACGTGCTGAGCGAAGAAATCAATCAGCACATTTTTCATTTGCCACAAATGCGTGTTTCGACAAACACATGCAAAGTTATTTGTGTTTGTATGTGGCAAAACCGGTCGATTTCGTCCTCTGTTATTGTCCGAATCTTGAGCTACGCTCTCCAGTACAGTACCGTCCCTTCCTGCTCTTTCTATTCCGCTCTCCAGTGGAGCAGGAAAACAATGTCATGCCACCGCTGAACAGCTCACTGCTTAGACCGACAGTGACGAAGCAGCTGTCAGTGACTCATTTGAAACTCAATGTCACCTAATTTCCCTTAAATATAAGGCCATTGACAGAGGGGATGGGGTCCCCAGCAGGGGCCAGTGCATGTGAAAGGGCCATGTTGATTGTGTAAAAGATGGATGGCAGAGGAGTGTTTGCTGCAAACTGCATTGTTCCCATTTCTCCTTTTCAAAACTTCATGGCAACATTTATATGGACCCTCTCTGAGCTTTTACTTTCACACACCTTTTGTTCTTCTCTATACCTCCTTAAATATACTTGTGAGCACACACACATATAACTGTTATCACAATATATGTTAAAGGGATAGTTCAACCAAACATGAAAATTCAGTCAGCATTTACTCAAACCTGTTCCAAACCTGTAAGACTTTCTTTATTCTGTGGAACACAAAAGAAAATAGGAATAGGTTTTTTTAGCAAATATTTAGTAAATATTAAGTCTCCTCCACTTACCAGTTCATAAGACGTAAATAAATATATGCAAGTTTGTAAAAAGTAAAACATATGTAAACAGTGGTCTTATTATTGAATCAGTTGAGGTGTTTACATGAAGATTCATCTATCCGATTACTAATGGATTATTAAACATAGCTAATGAAAGTCATTGGACCTCAATGTTGTTTGGACCCCCAACATTCTTCAAAATATCATGCTTTGTTTTCCATAGAAGAAAGAAAGTCATACCGGTTTGGAAAGACATGGAGGTGAGAAAATCATGGCAGAATTTTCATATTTATTTGCTTCATCATTTTATTTAGGATTTGTTTGTATTTAACAACAAATGCATTAAAACAGATTATATATTTATCAGAAGCTGTAATGGAAAAACACTGATATGGTGGGATAGGAATAGCTATGTGCTTCAGTCCCTAGACTTACGATTCTGCCTGTGCTAACATACGTGAGCAGTCTCACAAGGGTGATGACGGAGGCCACGGTGACCCAAAGAGGGCCACGTGCAGCCACCACACGCCTGTCACCCCTAGGATCAACCCATGTTTTCATAACGGTTCCCAGTCCCATTAGATTTTCTAGGAAGTAACAGCCACTAAGCATAGTTAAATGGATTTCTCTGTACTTAATCTTATTTATTGTGGTTTTCCAGCTTAGTCAGAAAGCGTGAACGTGCTCCCAGTGCAAAATTGGAGTGCTGACAGAATCCTGTCTTGAAAGCACTTAACACCATGGTATTGTTTGCTGATGTCTTTCAATGGTCTAAAAGACAGCAAGACCTCGTAATGTTTATGCTTCTTGTTAGTTGTGGCTTAACATGCACAACACTTCACAGAGCATTTTTGACATGCCTGACATTAACATTCAGTGACACATTGACATGGTAAGATGTTGTTATGGAATCAGAGAGCCTCTCCTCAACAAAGTCTGATCGCAAGTGGTCACAAGAGATGCATTTAAGATGCTTGTTAATACCAGGTGTAAATGGCAATCTGTCTCGGCTGACCACTTGTAATTGAATCACCCGAAACAGATGTTAATCTGCTTTCCACACCACAATTATGAATGAAAATGTTCTTCTTGAACACTGAGATGTATTATTATAATATTATATATTATTATATAATATAATATATAGTAATATACTATTATATAGTATGAAAAGGTATATATACCATCTTGAGTGTTTGTTGCTAAAAAGCAAATTTTTTTGTTACATCTGACCGTAGAAGCCAGTCCCATTTGAAGTTCCAGTCGGGTCTGACAACAGAATATGCTGGAGATTGTTTTTGGATGAGAGCATTTTCTTTTCTTGATTTTTTTCTTGAAACCCTCCCAAACAACATGTGGTGTAGGTGCTGTTTGATTTTATTTTATTTTTTAAGGTTTTCTGACCCTGAGACTCTGCAATTCTCCAGCTGTGGTCCTTGGAGAGTCTTTAGCCACTCACACTCTCCTCCTCACCGTGCATTAGGATGATATAGACACACGTCCTCTTCCAGGCAGATTTGTAACATTTTCTGTTGATTGGAAATTCTTAATTATTGCCCTGATGGTGGAAATGGGAATTTCCCTGCTCTAGCTTTTTCTTAAAGTCACTTTCTAATTTGTGAAGCTCAATTATCTTTTGTATATTATGATTTATCTATAATGTATGTATATACACAATTATACAGTTTCTTCATTTTTATTTATTTATTTATTTTGAAAATGGAGAAAGTTGGAAGAAAATTAGAAATTGAAGTTGAATATATTTGAATAATTATTATTTATCAAAAATGTGTGTCAAATCAATACAATGTTTACTTCAAGAGTAACATATTTTTGTAACCTGATGCTATTATATTCAGAATTTTCAGAGAAAGGTGCTTGTACAGTGTAAAGCTGAATACTATATGCCTACAGTGTGAAAAAATGTCAAAGGCAAAGTACTTTGGTTCACTCAGAGGGCAGAGTGAATCTAGGCCACTGTAACATGTTGTCAAGGGTCAAATTCAGATGAATATGTTTGTTGGGGATTGAGGTGGTAAGAGTGATTGACTGGTGGTTGAATTTTGCACATCTGTTTCCAGGATCTGTCCACACATGAGTGACAAATCATAGTTTTACACAACCTCTAAACCTCAACAAGAAATGGGACTCTTCACTCTTCCTCCATCCAATGTGGCATCATGAAACACTGCAATGCAAACCAGGCTGAATGTGGCTCTCAGTAATGACCATGAAACTGGATATACTGCTTTACGTGCAGCAGATGTGGGAGGTGTAAACTATCTCACCACCTCATTTTCAATATATACTTATTTGCAAATAATAAAAAAAATCTCTTTAACCGTGAGCAGTTGTATAATGTTGTATATATAACTCACAGTAAGCTATGTTAGTTAGTTAAAAGCCACCTTGTTGTCTGATCATATAGTGTCACTAGGCATCTTCTTTCCTTGGCCTCTTCCGGTCACAGTGTTTTAACTCCAGCGTGTGACACTGGTAAATAGTTGTAGCAGTCTTTGATTCATAAGACCTAAACATATTTCACAAATGAAGCATTGCCAAAGTACATGATAATGACAGCTAAACCAGTGGAACTGGTTGATCACGACCCAAAAATGGGCTGCAGGTCTTTTCAGATAAGGTTGTGAAGAAATTGTGGATAAACAATGCTAAATGCAAATCCATGATCATGTATAGTTAGAGAAAGCAAAAAATAAAATAAAATATAGCCTTAGCATGCTAAACAGACCTGTCTATTTAGGCCTATGGTATTTTGGCACCCATTTATCCATCAGCATTAGCATTGCGAGATAGGCCATCATCCTTGGAAACCACTATGAAATATACAAGAAATTACAACCCAGGCTACATTAAATATGGTTATAGTTTTGGTGCTGTTTGTTTCCATCTTGGTATCCAATGTAAAACATGGGTTCTGAAGCACAACCAGATGACTTAAATGAATACACATTTGAAATCATACACAAATTGCTCTATATACTAAAAATAAAGGTCCCAAAGGGGGGTTTTCACAGTGATGCCATAGAAGAACCATTCTGGGTTCCCCAAAGAACCTCTCAGTGAGCAGTGTAAAGAACATTTTATATCATCTGAAGAAATGTTTTCCACTATAAAGAACCTTTTGTGCAATGGAAAAGTTATATGTATGATAAAGGTTCTTCAAGGAACCAAAAAACAACTTTTATTTAAAGATTCCAGAGTTGTTGGTTTCTTCCAAGACAACATTCACTGTATGCTCAGTTTTATGTCACAGTAAGACTCTATAGATTTGTGTAAATATTGAAATTGTTGTTGCATCAGCTATTATTAAAGGGCCGAGTCTTGAAGTACAGTATTACAAAGAGATTTTTACTTTAGTATTCTGCATACATTTATGCATTTTATAATAAATTAAATTAAAAAAAACTAGACCCTGTGACGCATTAATCACTTGTTGCAATGCTAAATACACTCTATGCAGCAGATACATAGAAAGAGGCAACAGCAGAGCAGAGGTTTTGTCTCTGTACAGGCCTGAATGCTGGCTTTGAAGAGGGGGATTAGGATTAACATTGAATTCACTTTTTAACAAAGACTTGTCCTAGAACTCTTGTAGGAGACATAGCCACTTGTCAAAACTATAAGAATGGCTAATGCTGCTGCAATAACTCGCTAATTTACTGGGAAAAATAGTATCCTGTGCTTAATTACATAAAATAAGTTACTGTATAACGTAATAGTGACCTAATAGTAAAGAAACTATTCTTGTAACATTCAGGTAGGAGGCCATGAACTCAGGCAGGGACAACCTATGCTGTACGCCTTACCCCTCCTGGCCGATCCCCATTATGCCCTTGGACACAGCACTTAATCTCTGGTTGTTCCATGGCATTGTCCTTTCTTTAAGTTATTTCAGAAAACGTGTCTCTTGAAATAGTTTGCCGTTTATATTTATTTAATTTATAGACTGCCACAGTTCCAGTAATCTTGAGTGGAACAATAAGGGTTGAATGCACTGCATAATGATAAATTGGCTAAATTAATCTAAAGGGCCTTTCGCACTGCTTTAGTTCCAGAACTAAATGTACAGTACTAAAGTACTGGGCCGATTTTGCGCGAACTATTTCCCAGTACCATTTAAAGGGTTGCGTTCGCACCGACAGTGTGTACTAAGAAGTAACGTAAGCCGGTCGACAGCGACGTCATTTGTGCGCGGCGTTCAACAACAGAAACAAAGAACAACATTAACAACAGGAGGATGGAGGACGCTGTGTTCGGAGCTGTGTTTTTGTTGTGTCTCGCGGGTTTCACAATAATGGACATGGAAAGTCGACGTATACGTAAAGCGATTGAAAGAACGGAAAGGAGGACTAAGAATCTCCAACGACAACTGGCAGTGCTACATTTGCTACAAGTGCCTGCACTTCAGCATCCGTCCATCTATCGCTGTTCTCCATACTTGCGAAATAAGTTGACACAATGTTTACAGTATGTTTACACGGCATTTTAAATCATGGGGGGTGAGGGTGTTTTCGTATGCGTTTGGCCAATCAATGTCTACTTACGTCACGGGTAGTACCAGTTGTACAATTAGTTCTGGTACTATGAAAAGGTACCCGCGGTGCGAAAGGTCCTAAAATGTGCAAACCTTTAGCAATTCCAACAGATTATCACATTGCAAATTCACAGTAAATATAACTTGTTACAAGTACCTGATTCTAAGTACATTCAAAACTAGACACATCTTTGCAAAACTAGACACATTAGAGCCGACTAAATAAACAAACAGAGCTGGTAAACTCAATCAGTATCACCTCGCTATGGCCTAAATGCTACTGAGGGCATGGGAGCTGGCTGTGGCGGAGATGCAGTCAAGCTGTCTTTTTGGCCAGTGAATAATGACACAATTGTTTGTCAGTCGGACTAAGAACAGGTGTTATGGAGCTGTAGACTGTAAAGCTAGAGGCCAGTGGCCTTGCTCTCTGGTTTCGAGGCAAGGAGGGGGGGCTTAAAATCCTCTGATACCTTTGACATGCTGGGTGGTAACCCTAGAGTATGTGTTTGTGTGTGCTAACTTACAATCCACCCATTTTGAATTAGACTGCAAAAGCTAGTTGTTCTTTAGCAACTTTTATGGTTGAAGTTAAATAATATGGAAATCAGGTTTAAATAAAATCAAATTTTAATCATTATGAAGGGCCAGAAACAGCACATGAAGAGTTACACTGATCAGCTTTTACGATGGCTTTGGAAATGGTATTGAACTCTGTGCAGTGTTAGCCACAGGAATGCTAATGTTTTCCAACACCAGATCTCATTAATTATTTGCCACCAAACACTGGGTAATTCCCCCATATACCAAGTGGAGTGGTGTTTGGATGTTTGTGACAGTGCAGTCATGGCAGAGTTTGACACGAGAGAGAGACGTAGAGCCGGACATGTTGGAGGAGGCGTTACTTATTGCTCTTTTCCGCTTTGCGTGACATTAAGACTGAGAGGAGGCAGGGAACCGTTGTCGACATCAGCAAAGGTGAAGGGTTAAGTGTTGTTGGTTCACCCCAAAAATAGAGTCTGGGACGCAACCTTTGTATGGTATGAGACTGCCTCTTACTTTCAGCACAATGCTCTATTTTTCTTTCTTTGCCACAACCACAACAACTTGTTAGCCTTGTAGATTATCCTGCTAGCCCTACGCAGATGTGTGCTTTTGTATATTCTTTGGGGTATTGCTTTCGGGTACATCTTTGAGAATGTCCTTTATACAAACAGTGTCAGTTTTCCTCAACCTTAGACATCAAAAGAATCTTCGGGGCCATATTTGTTGAAACGTTTTCACATGCTATGTCCTCTGAGAAAAAACACTTGTTTTCCACAAGACGTTTCACGTTACAATGGTATTAGTGTGTAAAGTGCCCCAAAGTAAAACCCGATGTCATTTTTATTGTATTTAATATTCCCATACATCAACAATTGGACCGTCTGGGAGTCAAAATCACACATTTGCTTTTGGAAAAAAAATTAATATATAAACTAAAACCAGATTTCCCTCTTATGACTCGAACCCCATCTCACCAAAACAGACCTCTCTCTCTCACACACACACACACACACACACATACACACATATGTGGAATGCTTTTTTTTCTGGTTGCTGGGTTGGATGATGTTGGGTGGTGGGGTTAGCTAATGAAAAGCAGACCTCTTGTTCAATGAGCCATATGTTACTAATCCCTTTTTCAAACTCCCAGTGAGGAAGTGTGATGCTGTAATGCTTAGCATACCCCAATAAAGTCCAGGACATCCTGTTTGAAGACTCTATTCCCATATCATACTGAGCTTGGAGCGATGTCTACACCTCCATGAAGGGGTGCTTGCCGGCAGGAGCCATCATCCATGTTTGTCTTGTGTTGATTAGTGTCTCTGGGAACTGGTGGTATTTAGCTAGTAACTATTATAATGAGATCAGTAGAAGCAACAGAAAATCCAGACATGGCCCTCGAAGGTCCAACATGTAATACATTTGTTGTGAGAAACAAAATGGTAACCTTGCTAAATAGTGCAGCATAGCGGGATGTAGCATTTGTTTCGGATGCTAGTGTGTCAGTATTCCTACCTGGCTTCGTAACTAGCTCACCCAGCAAGACTACCTCAATAAACCAGCATCTTCTTGAAGAACATGCTGGTCAACCAGCTACATGTGCGCTCCCCAAATAAAGTGGAATGGACCAATATGACGTTCTTCATTGATAATGTTTTATAAACTCTTGTCTATTGGGCTTCTGTGTTTGATTTTCTCTATGTACAGTCATGGCCAAAAGTATTGGTAGTGACATAAATTTAGTTTTTTGCAAAGTTTGCTGCTTAAGCTGTTGTGGTGTTCATTCACATTTTTTCTAGATTATTGTGTAGAGTGGTCAGATGTATTTTAAATAATTGCTAAAAGCTTCATTGGCCAAAAAATGAACTTGACCGAAAAATGACCAGCTAACATTAATTGACTAATCATATCAGCAGCATATGTGAAAGAGTGAATGAGTACTAGTCAGGTAAAATCACTATCATACACTCTAAAAAATGCTGGGTTGTTTCAACCCAACTTTGGGTCAAAAATGGACTAACCCAACTTTTGTGTTAAACATTTTATTTAAAAATTTAACCCAATGGTTAGGTTAGTCCATATTTGACCCAAAGTTGTGTTGAAACAACCCAGCATTTTTTAGAGTGGTACTAGTCAGGTAAAATCTCTATCATACTAAATAGATTGTAAGAGCAGACTGATTGCTATAAAAGGAGGGAAGCGCTTCCAATCATTATTTTCTTGTTTGCAATGGTTACCTCCAAAGAAACCAATCATCGCCATCATCGCTTTACATTAAAATGGCCTTACATGCAAGGAAATTGCTACAAAGAATATTGCACCTGAAAGAACCATTTCCCGGATCTTCAAGGAGAAAGGTTCGACTGCAGTGAAGGACGTCCCAGAGTGTCCAGCAAGAGCCAGGACCATCTCCTCCTGAGGAGTCAGCTACAGAATCGTGTCACCAGCAGTGCAGAGCTTGCTCAGGAATGGCACCAGGTTGGTGTGAGAGCATCTGCACGCACAGTGAGACCAAGACTTTTGGACGATCGGCCTGGTGTCAAGAAGGGCAGCAAAGAAGTCACTTCTCTCCAAGAAAAGCGTCAAGGACAGACCAAAAATTCTGCAGGAAGTACAAGGATTGGATAGCAGAAGACTGGTGCAAAGTTTTTTTCTCTGATGAATCTCCCTTCCGACTTTTTGGGACATCTGGAAACAAATACTGAAGCAGCAAACTTTGCAAAACACAAAATTTATGTCACTGCCAAAACTGTTGGCCATGACTATATGTTCATATGTGAATGAAAGCCTAAATATTTATCATATAAAGCAATCATATCTCTTCACAAGGCTTGGATGAAACTGCTAGATTCATATGGGCTTGTTTTACGACGACTTTATAACCGTTTTGAATCTTTTAAGTGTTGGTAACCTAGACTTTCAATGGAAGGGAAGAAACCTCTCAGTTCTCAATGAAAAAAAAATCTTAATTTCTGTTTCAAAGATTAACCAATGTCTTATGGGTTTGAAACAACATGATGACAGAATTAAAATTTTTGTGTGAACTGTCCCTTTAAATACAGAGTGGGGTTGTGGGCTGTACACCATGGTCAAAGTTTCCTAAGTTACGACAGGACATTACATGTATCAAGATAATGGCAGGATCACCTTGCTATTGGCTAAAAAAAACCCTTGTGATGTAATTAGAATTAGTTATGTTTATCATAATTACTATTGCTCATAATTAGGGTTAGAGATTTGAACAAACTACTATGCCGAAGTATTCAACTTTGGCATGGCATAACAAAAAAATTCACCAAGACTTACACTGAAGGAAAGACCTGGCAGTAGGCTCTTTTGACTTGGGCTAGTAAGTTACCACCCAGAACACCCTAGCTACACCCTTGCAACCACCCAAAATATCTTGATAAAGACATTTGGATGGGCAGGTACTCACATTTTCTTCAGAAAATGTAAAAAATATACTGCTTGTTAAAAAGTCGACCAGAGCTTGTTTGCTTTGCACAACTGTGGCAAAATCCAGTTGTATCTCCTGAGATAATAAAGTCATCTGCACTTAGTAGGGAATGTAATTTGATATCCTGAATTAAATCAAACCTGTTCTTTCTTGTACAATTATAATACAGCACACCTGAGGGGCACATTTCAAATAAAAGACCGTCATCACTGGAGAGACAACCCATATCGAGAGTGTGTCAGGGCTCCATTACCTAAAAGTATGGCACAGTCTGTATTGGTGTAGCTAGTTGTCTCGTGGTCCTATGGTAAATGGACCAGAATGTCCGAATGATTGTCATTCAGAGGTCAGCAGCAGGGAGAAGCCAGGCAGGTGGGTCCGCCCCTCAGAAACCGAATAGGACTCATGGGACAGGGCTTTACTTTTGGGCCAGCTCTGCTCCAGAGGGCCAAGGCCATTAGCTGCCCTTTCCAGCCATTTGTTGCCCCTTTTGTTGTGATACCTACTTAAAATATCAAAGCCTGTGAGAGCCTCAATGAGACATTTGAAAACTGAGAAATGCAGGTTTTATGTGTCAGCGCTGTGTCCCCTCCCTCTGTCCCTTCTCTTTACACAGCTCCATGCAGGTAGTGCTGGATAAAAAAGGAATCAAAAGGGGAAAGAGAAAAAAAAAGTTTGGGTGGGACATCAATGGCTGACATGGTTGAAACAGAACAAAAACTGAAAGCTATGCAGGAGAGAACAGAATGAGACACTGAAAGAATCAAAGCACACTAACCGAATGGGAAAAGTGAGAATTGTCAAACTCATAACCAAAATGTAAACCTTTCTTGGGTGTTCAGGATGGAACAGTTCCCATGGTGCCGAAATTGGTTGCAGTTGGTTGACCATTTGAGGAAAGTGGGTGAGTTTAGCAACCAGTAAGGGGTTTAAATGGCTGGTAAGTGCCCGTCGGCTCGTTACAATGCCAGTCTGACTCCAGTTTCAAAGTGTGAGTGTTCAGCTAAATGAGTTTCCCTCCCCAAAGGCAAGCAGAACTCCTCCAGAAACCACAAGGGCATCCCAAATTCATCTGCTTCAGTTAATCACTGCATGCTACCCTGTGACCGTCATAATATTACAAACTGGAGCTCACAGGGTCCAGATAACTCAACAGGTCCAACACATCAGCATTTGAAGGTGTGTTGTCAACCAGTCCTTTGTAGTGGTGACATGCCTAAATGTGTTGTACATCTGGTCTCACGTCATTTAGTGACAAAGGAGCTGAGTGGTTTCCATAGTATCGCATTCCTGGGAGACTTATGAACTTTGTGTGAGCCGCGAGAGTTTGTCCTATAATCACTAGAATCTGATCTGCCACTGGCCTTAATTTTTGTTAGTATTTGACCCACTTCCAGTACCGGAGGAAGTCGAAATCTCTCACCTGCTTTTCCTTCTCAAAAGTCTAGAATTTTTGAACCAGGAAAAACGTTTGAATACCATTTTGCCTGGAATGATCTGGAAGATGCATTAACCTTTTTTCCCCCTTTGACATGTGGCTCAGGTTTTTGATTGTTATGTAAAGTGTCTCACCTGTGTCTCTGCGTTTGAGTCTGTAGCGGTTAATCAGCCTCTTGTTGTTTGATGATGTCTGTCTCCATTGTGCATCTGTTGACTATTGAAATGAGCTGTGCTTGATGTGGTCAGAACACGGCCGTAGCACGCGTTCCTTATGTCTACAGCACAGAACACATCATAATGGACCAGCAAGTGCAAGGCTGTGACTTATATCTTTGATTTTCAACATCGACATCTAAGAATGTCTCCATCAAAACATTTTTTGCTGTGGCTTTGTGGCTTTCATTGGACAGATCTCTGTGTGTGTGTGTGTGTGTGTGTGTGTGTGTGTGTGTGTGTGTGTGTGTGTATGTGTGTCTGTATATCAAAGTGAATAGGTCCCTTTGTTAGCTGTAGCTAGTGAAGGGACATAGCAGAGGGGGCAAGGACATGGGAGGCTAAATATACCTCTTGGTATGGTATGGCGGGGACGTAGACCCTCACCACCCCCGCAACACAGTCTCTATTGTAATTCTATTTGCATGCTGCAGCTTATAGCCTGATAAATGACTTAAAGCAAGGAACGCAAAGCATGAATTGTAAATCGTTTTTATTGTATTTATTAAAAAATAATGTGACATTTCTAAATGTAGATATACCCAGATTAAGGCCTATACATACCTAAATCATTTTGAATCATTTAGCATCTTCGTCTGATTGTTCATATTCTTAAAAAAAGAGGGGGGAGGGGAAACTAAAATGCAAACATCAGCATATGTTATGTTATTTGTGGCATGATGTTTTGTCCTCAGTGGCATCATTTAAATAATTGATTCACTCAAAAATGAAAATTGGGGGGGGGGATTTTTTTTTAATGTATTTATTTTTTTTAGTGAAACACAAATAAAATGTTTTTTTCCCCAGACATTATTACTTTTATAATGAACATTCATGAAATCTCAAAAATGTGTCAAGAATACCTGTTTTAAGTTAATCAAGTCTTACATTTCAGTCTGTTCCTCACATAGATGTATTATACTATTTTATCAGGATATTAAAGATAGTGCACAGCCACTGCAGTCTGTGTAAATTAATATGCTGCAGGGATTGATATTTGCTGAAATGCACCTGTAATCTGAAGACTGCAGCACCAGCATATTCACAAACAGATATGAAATCTATTGTATCACACAAGCATATTACAAAGAATAAATTTACATGTCACACAATGTGTCTTCTCACCTATTGGATTTATTTAATAAACAACAATAAATATTATTATTTCATTAGCAGTGTCATCTCCAGATTAAATAAGGCGTTGGGGTTCAGTGGTAACCTGTCTTTACTTGTAACAGCACTACATATAGGCATCAAAAACAGTGTTTTTTTAAGCCGGGTGTGGCGGCATGAGCAGAAACCAGCCGACTGTTTGAAGTTCTGAACTTATTTTTCCGGCAGCGTTGTTTCGTCTCTGTGCGGCGGGAGTGGAGAGACAGCCACTGCAAACAGCAGGTGTGGCTTTTGAACGAAGGCAGGCTCTTTAGTCTCCATCGCATGATTCTTGTTTTCATCAAAAGAAGAAAGGCCCTCCTTGCTGTTGTCTTTCATCTCCAGGAGACGGCCTCTCCTTCATTTTGTCCCTTTTGTTTGTGTGTTGTCCCTGGGCTGCAGCTTTGTGGCTTTCAGCAGGTGTTAATATTTAGAAGTATGGTTGAACATAAGAAGTGGTTCAGGACTGCCACACGGCTGGGATGAAGCACTTAATATCTAGTACTGAGACCAGGAGTGTTAAAGACATTGATCTCCCTGAGTTCTTACTCAGATGAGCCTCATGTAGCACCATGGGAAGGGGGTGTTAGAGATGGGCAGACATGGCTATAAAGATATTGCCTATAGGAGACATTAAAGCCCTTTATCCTCTATTGTAAGAGCCTTTTGGAAACCCTAATGAAGGCCAGCTTGGCCCTCTAGAGGAAGATTTGGAGATGGAAGAGTGTTTGTCGTGTTTTAAAGAGTGCAGGCAGATTTTATAAATGCTTCACTCAGCAGTACATCTTAGAGGAGGGCTTTGCACTGTTCAGATGCCACAAAACGTTCTCTGGAGCAACAACATGCATGCCTCTGTTGTGACAATACCAGTTCTACCAGTGTGTCTAATACTATGCAAACAAGCTGTCGTGAGAGCTACTGACAGATTTATATGCTTAAACATCAGCTGTACATAGCTTTTGCACTGTTATATTGATTCCAAATAAAGCAGTTGCAAATGGAAACCAAAACCACATCAGTTGCACAGATTTGGTTTCCATAAAACAATTTTATTTGATGTGCAAAAACTAATATCCTCATCATATCCTCTTCTTTATCACTAGAAAGGTATAAAGAATAAAGCCAGCTTCATGAAAAAGTTCCCAACACAATGTTTACAATTAGCGTATCTACCATAAGAACATATAGTTTTGTTCTGCTTCTGTAGCTCAATTGGTAAAGCTTTGTGCTAACAAGCCTTAGGTCAAGGGTTTGATTCCCAGTCAACACATGGTTACATGCAAAAACATACTGTGCCACCTAGCATCAGTTCAGTAGACTACTCATAGGTTTTTAGAGGCCAGACTATGTTCTTGAGCAGTCCCCTTTGAGCTTTCCTGCTCAAACAGTTTGGCACAAAAAACTTCTCTCAACCACACTCAATAGAATCATTTACCAATGCTATTTATGCCAAATGGCTTTTACAAGGGAACCACAGTTCACAACAACCCTTTCCAAAAATGTTTGCCTTCATGATGCCACGGATTCCACAGTTCGCACCAGGCACAGCTTCACAACACATAGAAAGCTAAAAGAATGATACTGCATGTATTTCCAATGTGTCAACAAGACTCTGGGCATTCAGTTGGGTGACTCTTTATTTTGCCTCCTATATTTTTGTGTCCTCATTTTAAATTGGTTGTTTTGCTACAGCTTAAACAAGCTATTACTCCAAAGGGCACCCATTGAGAATAAAAGGTGTGTAGAAGACATGAATAGCTCAGACATGTAAATGGATGCAGACGTCACAGTCTCATGGGCATCTCATGAGTAATTGGCAATAAGCATCAAAAGATCTAGACCTGGATCTGTGTACTACTTTTAGAAAGGAGATCTTTCCTGATGAGGCCACTGAGTAAAATGTTCTGTTGTAGATGATTGGTGGTTACCTGTATTTTGGTTGCTTTATACTTTTTGTCCTACATCTAGGACTGGCTTTCCTTTGTGAGCTTAGATAAGGTGGGGCTGCCCTGCATTGCAGACAGGGCTTGTCCTCGATGTGGCCCTTACCATGTCAAGCCACTCTGTAATGCAGAAGAAATCAACCCACATCTCCAGACTGGATTTGGCCAGCCTACAAGGGATAGCTGTTTCTCAGACATTTAAAGGGGTCATATGATGTTGCTAAAAAGAACATTATTTTGTGTATTTGGTGTAATGAAATGTGTTTATGCGGTTTAAGGTTAAAAAAACACATTATTTTTCACATACTGTACATTATTGTTTCTCTTCTTTCTGAAACGCGTCGATTTTTACAAAGCTCATCAGTCTGAAAAGCGATGTGTGCACTGATTGGCCAGCTATCCAGTGTGTTGTGATTGGCCGAATACCTGAAGCGTGTGACGGAAATGTTATGCCCCTTACCATACCCTGATGCCCTGTCAGGCCGGAGTGACGAGACAAAAACATTCAAACCCATTACAGACGAGGCATTTGTTGCATCCAGTGGGGACATAATTAGGGATTATAATGACTTATACTGTCTTTTTACGCGTTGCATTGCATCGCGTCACGTAAACATAAAACCATGTCTGCATTTGTGATCGGAGAAATGACAAACAACAAGCGCTACT